>NC_044988.1:65100623-65355623 GCF_008728515.1 Papio anubis
AGGGCTGCCTGCACTGGGGGATACACCTAGGAAATTTCCACGTGAGACGTGAAGCCTATCTCTTCAGGTGACAGCGCTCCTCAGGGTTTAGTGCCAACACAGATTCCCCATGCGCACCTCAATTCTAGCAACTTGATTAAAGAAGGCACCTTCAGATGTCCCTTGTTTATATAGACTTCTGAGAGGGAAAGTTAGGAGTGTATATAAGTACCAATACACATGTATACGACTGGGATAGGCATTGAAGTAGAAGTCAGGAGACTTGGGGTTCAGCCCCAACTTTGTCAGCATGGCAAAATGGTTAAGCATGTGGATTCTGGAATTGTACTGCTGGGTTAGAATCCCAGCTCTAGCACTTACTGGCTGTTAGCCTTGGGGAGGTTACCTAACCGTGGTGTGCTTCATTTCCCCACCTGTAGAATGGAGACAATGATATTCTCTGCCTCACGGAGCTGGTGTGAAGAATACACGAGGTAGGCTGGGCTCCGTGGCTCACACCTGTAATCCCAGTGCTTTGAGAGGCCAAGACGAGAGGATCGTTTGAACGCAGGAGTTTGAGACTACAGTGAGCTATGATCATGCCACTGCACTCCAGTCTGCATGACAGAGTGAGACCTAGTCTCTGGGGAAAAAAAAAAAAAAAAAGAATATGTGAGGTAATATATGTAATGTGTTTAGAATAGCGCCAGGCACATAGTAAGTGTTAAATAAATGTTAGGAATTATTTTCTCAGACCCTTAGTTCATGTTATTCCTTCTGCCTGAAATGTTCTACCCTCTGGCTTTCTGCATGCCCAGCTCCTTCTCCTTCAAGTCGCCACTTAATGTCATCTCTTCAGGGAGACCTTCCTTGACCTTGTCTAGAATATATTTTCTCCCTCATCTCTGCATCACTGAATACATGGAGAATGGACCAGGGTGTCTCTAAATCTCTTCTGCTTCTTACCTTGTGTATTTTCTACAATGTTATTTTTTAGGCATACTGTTCCTCCCATAAGCCTAGGCTATTCATTTATGTGATTAACACAGAGTAACAAACCTGTAAACTGCAGGCATATCTGATTTGGAACAAGCTGAGGAATCTGGCACCATCGAGTGGGCCACTGATTGTATTTCCAGTTTGCATCTGGTCCTTCTTGTTACATCTTTACTTCTGTTCCAGGAGTGTCATTGCCAAAAGTGGTCGGAGACTTAAAAGTTTACTTTTTCCTTTTGGCAGCATCAGTAAACTGGATTATTAAAGTTTCGTCTTCCCTCTTTGAAACTCCCAAAAGAAAAGAAATTAAAAGAAGAAATCTTGGCATACAAAGAAAATGAGACAAAGAATGTAATCATAATAGTAGTGAATGGTTTTCATACTGACATCTGTACATTAAGATTAGGTAAAAAATACCAGTTTTATGCTCTGACAACTTATTCTGAATCGGGGTGGGGTAATATCTTGGGAATGCCAAATGTGAAAGCATTACATAATGTCAGCTATTCATGTGCTGCTTTGATGAGATATCACTGGGAATGGGAATCCCTAAAGGGAGAGTGGTCTTAACAAGTGGGAGGGGAGAGGGAAAACATAAGAAAAGGAAGGAGGCCGGGCACGGTGGCTCAAGCCTGTAATCCCAGCACTTTGGGAGGCCGAGACGGGCGGATCACAAGGTCAGGAGATCGAGACCATCCTGGCTAACATGGTGAAACCCCAACTCTACTAAAAAATACAAAAAAATAGCCGGGCGAAGTGGCGGGCGCCTGTAGTCCCAGCTACTCGGGAGGTTGAGGTAGGAGAATGGCGTAAACCCGGGAGGCGGAGCTTGCAGTGAGCCGAGATCCGGCCACTGCACTCCAGCCTGGGCGACAGAGCGAGACTCCGTCTCGAAAAGGAAGGAAATGACTGGGTTTGGTGGCTCAGGCCTGTAATCCCAGCACTTTGGGAGGCCAAGGTGGGCAGATCATCTGAGGTCAGGAGTTCGAGACCAGCCTGGCCAACATGGTGAAACCCCCGTCTCCACTAAAAAATACGAAAAAAAATTAGCCGGGCGTGGTGGTGGGTGCCTCTAATCCTCACTACTCAAGAGGCTGAGGCAGGAAAATCGCTTGAACCTGGGTGGCGGAGGCTGTGGTGAGCCAAGAACGTGCCATTACACTCCAGCCTGGGCAACAAGAGCAAAAACTCTTATCTCAGAAAAAAAAGAAAGAAAGAGGGACAAAGGAAGAGAGAAGATGTTAGATCATAATGATGAAAGAGTGGTTGTATAAAGAAAAGTTAATGCATATATTTTTAAACAATACATATAATCCCAAATCTAAGCCAGCCATATCTACGGGTTACTTATCTCTGTTTCGATTTTCCACAATTACCACCATGATGGCGTTGAACATCATGTTGGGAAGAGATGCGCAGCAGCACACCATTATATCATGTTTCCACCATACAGATCAAATAGAGGTAAACTGCCTTAAGTACTAAGACAATAGTATAACAATTAAGAGCTGGGTGTGCTGGTTGATGTTTGTAATCCCAGCACTTCGGGAGGCTGAGGCAGGAGGACTGCTTGAGCCCAGGAGTGCAAGACTGCCTGGGCAACATAGGGAAAGCCATCTCTACAAAAAATTTAAAATAGCAGGCCTGGTGGTGCACACCTGTAGTTCTCCTCTCTCAGGAAGCTGAGGTGGGAAGATCACTTCAGCCCCGGAGTTTGAATTTAAAGTGAGCTATGATTGTGCCACTGCACTCCAGCCTGGGCAACAGAGCTAAAAAACAAATAAGAAAACAAACAAAAACCCAAAAAACACAATTAGGAAATGATGAAAGAAATATTTCTTTAATTGTAAGTGTGATTCTTCAACTTCAGCCTCCCAAGTAGCTGGGACTACAGGTGCGTGCCACCACGCTTAGCTAATTGTAAGTTCACATAATTTAATTTTTAAGAATGAGTGGGTTTAACAGTCAGCTTGGAGAATTCCTTAAAATTTGACAATCAGCTGTCATGAGCCAGCTGAGGCACAATGCTGCCCCTATCCCACCATAACTGTGTTACTCCTCACCTGGTCTAGGCAATAGTCTCCTAAGTGGCCTCTCACTTCTAGTCTCACCTTCCCCACACTAGCCACTAGAAAGGGTGTATAAAATATGTAATTGACCACATTACTCTTCTTAAAATCTTCTATGGGTCTTGATTGTCTTGAGGATAAAATCCAGTTCCTTATCTACCATACCTGGACTTTGGGACCAGACCCAAACCTTCCTCTATAGCTTCCCAGTCAGTCTATTCTTTCACGGTGTTTTCCTCTCTCCCTCCATTCCCCAACATGCTGTGCTCCAGTCAGGCCAGCTCACTTGCAGTTTCACAAACACACAAAGCTGAGTCATGCCTCTATGCTGTGGCTCTGGCAGAGCCTCCTGGCTGGTGTGCTTCAGCCTGGTCCTGGTTTCTGCACAGAGAACACTCACTCCTATGTCAAGATTCAGAGTCACTCATGCAAACTTTTCTCCTTCTCTTAATTACATATAAACAACAATCTCCTCCTCCCCCTCCCCCTCCTTCTCCTCTAGACAGTGTCTCAGTCTGTCACCCATGCTGGAGTGCAGTAGCATGATCTCAGCTCACTGCAACCTCAGCCTCAACCTCCCCGGCTCAAGTGATCCTCCCACCTCAGCCTCCCATGTAGTTGGGACTACAGGCTTGAGCCATCACACCAGGCTAATTTTTGTATTTTTTGTAGAGATCAGGTTTTGCCATGTTGGCCAGGGTGGTCTCAAACTGCTGGGCTCAAGCAATCTGCCTGCCTCAGCCTCCCAAAGTGCTGAGATTACAAGCCTGGACCACCGTGCCTGGCTTAAACCTCCACTCTTGTGTTGCTATGAATCCACAATACTTCCAGGTATTACCTGGGTATAATACCACACCAGGGTGACACACCAGGTATGGTGGTGTGGGCCTGTAGTCCCATCTATTCAGGAGGCTGAGGTGGGAGGATTGCTTGATCCAGGGAAGTGGAAGTTATAGTGAGCTGAGATCGCACCACTGCACTCCAGCCTGTGCGACAAAACTAGACCTCAGCTCAAAAATTAAATAAATAATAGGGACAAATATTTTGTGATTCCACTTGTATGACATACCTAGAATAGTCATTCTTAGAGATAGAAAGTAGAATGGTGGTGGCCAGGGGCTAGGGAGAGGGGAATGGGAAGTTACTGCTTAATGGGTACAGAGTTTCAATTTGGGAACATGAAAAAGTTCTGCAGATAGATGGTAGTGATGGTTGCACAACAATGTGAATGTATTCAATGTCACTCAACTATATGCTTAAAAATAATTAAATTGGTGAATTTTTATGTTTACGTATATTTTACCACAATTCTTTTTTTCTTTGAGACGGAGTTTCACTCTTGTTGCTCATGCTGGAGTGCGATGGCATGATTTCGGCTCAATGGAACCTCTGCCTTCTAGGTTCAAGTGATTCTCCTTCCTCAGCCTCCTGAGTAGTTGGGATTATAGGCGCCCACCATCATACCTGGCTAATTTTTTGTATTTTTTAGTAGAGACGGGGTTACACCATGTTGACCAAGCTGGTCTTGAACTCCTGACCTCAGGTGATCTGCCCACCTCAACCTTCCAGAGTGCTGGGATTACAGGCGTGAGCCACTATGCCTGGCCTACCACAATTTTTTTAAATGGAGTATCAGTTCATGGATCTGAGAATCTGAGTTTAGGGGATCAGAGGAGGAGGGTGGGGTGAAAATAGAGCGGTGATGAAACTTCTCTGGTAAATGACCTCTCTGCCTTCCTCCCTCCCTTTTTGCCTGCTACACAGGCTGAGCCGGGTCCTATTTTGGGGGCAAATGCATGTCCTTATGTGCACTCAGAGATGAATAAGACAGAGCACCTCTCCTGGAGGAGCCAGTGCTACAGATAAGTCAGGGAGGAAGTATGGGAGCCAATTTCACAGGTGGAATAATAAGGGAGATCATACATCATGTCTCTAAATCTTCCCATTATTCTCCTTCCCCTCTGACCCCCATGCATGCTTCTGAGTCTCCTTGAGAGGAAAACCCATAATATTTCTGGAGTCAAGATTAGATGAGAAGATTTAATAGCATTAGGAGAAAATCTGGGTCCAATTATGAAGGTTTATATGGAGCCTTTACATTTCATACTTGGAATTAAATCCAGTGAATCCTCCAGATGTTTTCAAATAAACCAAACTATCACAGAGACAGCAGAAGAGTAATTGGAAATGGACTGAGAGAGACGTTGAGCATAAGCAGTCTGAGGTAACAGTTTAAGCAAGCTCACAATATCCCTTGCAGAAAATCTATTAGCAATAGATGTGTATGTCAAAGAATCTTAGAATTTGGGAGCTTAACAGGACCTGCCTTCGCAGTTGCTAAGTCTGTTTCCTCATTTTACAGTTGAGGAAACTGAAGTGCACAGAGATTAAGTGGTGTGAAACTTCACACAGGAAAATTATGTTCTACCTGGCACTATAGTCCTGTGCTTTGACTTTTAGTTGAGTAAGGGCTCTTGATTTTCTGCTCACCTATTGCTTTCCTTCAATAAAATGTTCTAACCTTATATTTTTTATTATTATTTTTTTGAGACGGAGTCTCACTCTTATCGCCCAGACTGGAGTGTAGTAGCATGATCTCAGCTCACTGCAACCTCTGCCACCAAAGTTCAAGCCATTCTCCTGCCTCTGCCTCCCAAGTAGCTGGGATTACAGGCGCCTGCCACCACGCCCTGCTAATTTTTGTAGTTTTAGTATGGACGGGGTTTCACCATTTTGGCCAGGCTGGTCTTGAACTCCTGACCTCGTGATCCACCTGCCTCGGCCTCCCAAAGTGCTGGGATGATAGGTGTGAGCCACCGCGCCTGGCCTCTAACCTTGTATTTTATAAGTAGGATTTTCTCTTCTAGTAGTGGAATGAGTCAGAGAGGGAGAAGCAAGTCCTTGCAAATGATAAATATATATTGCTATGGGTTGAATTCTGTCCCTCCAAGGGAATGTTGAAGTCCTTATGCTAGTATCTCAGAATATGACTTTATTTGGAAACCGGCTCATTGCAGATATCAGTTAAGATATGATGGGTTCTTTTTTCTGTTTGTTTGAGACAGAGTCTTGCTCTGTTGCCCAGGCTGGAGTGCAGTGGCTCGATCTTGGCTCACTGCAACCTCTGTCTCCTGGGTTCAAGTGATTCTTCTGCCTCAGCCTCCCAAGTAGCTGGGACTACAGGCACGTGCCACCACGCTCAGCTAATTTTTGTATTTTTAATAGAGACGGGGTTTCACCATATTGGCCAGGCTGGTCTCAAACTCCTGACCTCAGGTGATCCATGTGTCTCTGCCTCCCAAAGTGCTAAGATTACAGGTGTGAGCCACCATGCCCAGCCTGATAGGTTCTGGATTCAATATGACTGGTGGCCTCATGGGAGGAAGAATAAGACACACAGGGAGAAGATGTAGCCATGTGATGACAGAGGCAGAGGTTGGAGTGATGCATCTACAAACCAAGGATTGCCAAGAACCTGCAGAAGCCAGGAAGAGGCAGGGAAGGGTTCTTTCCTAAAGGCATCAGAGAGCATGAACCTGCCAACATCTTGATCTCAGACTTCTAGCCTCCAAAACTGTGAGAAAAGAAATTCTTGCTGTTTCAAGTCACTCCACTTTTTGGTAATTTGTTGTGGCAGCCCTAGGAAATGAATACAGTACATTAATGTTGACAGCATGTGAGTTTCCTTGGGCCAAAAGAGGTGGGTTCCATCAGGCCTTGGGGTAGAGGCAGTTATGAAGCAAAAGTTGGGCTGGGCTCGAATATTTAGTAGTATTAAGCCCCAAAGTTCAAGCAGCCAGCATGTCCTTATCAGAGTCTAATCTGGGATACTGACAATGGATGATGAACAGAATCAGAAGCAAAGGTGGAAGAAATATTTGTCTTCCCATTTGAAGAAGTTGCAGTTCCAAATCTTTGATTCAGCAATTCCGATTAGGATATAGAATTTTATGGTTTATGCAAGTTGCATCTCTCAGGTACACATTGCTGACATGAAGAGCAGTAAGTTATCTTCCTTGTTTTCACCAAACTCCTCCTACCCCATACCCAGTCACAGACTAATATATGTTCAAAAGCCAGAAAAGACTGTAAGGTGGTTGTTAAAACCTCACTCACTTTGGAATCTTGCTGGACCACTGCAGGCTGACGGCAGTCCAGAGAGATGTGCCCATTTACTCGGTGTTAAGTCTTTGAATTAGAATCTCTGCAGGAAACAGGTGTACATTCTAAATGAGGAATTGAGTAAAGTTTCATGAACGGACAGTTTACAGAGGGGTGGGCAGGACTCAGGGAAGACAACAAGGTATGGTGCCTAGGGCTAGCCATTGCATGGAGCATTCACCTTTTAGTTAGACCTAAAAGGGCAAGGAAGGGAGGAGTGGCTATATGAAGAAGGCCACCTGACAGGAGCTGTGGTCTTTTGTAGAGGAACACAATCAACTCATGGAGATGCAGCAGAGAGGGAACCACCTCACTAACAGCGTGACTTCATTCCCCTCCTGTCCTCCTAAATTTAGTCCATGCTGCCTATTGTCCAATCCCAACCAAAGACCGAAAGACAAGGAAGCTCTTCATACTTAATGGTGATAGACTGAAAGCTTTCCCCCTAAGAGCAAAAACAATATAAGGATGCCTGCTTTCATCACTGCTACTCCACATAGTACTGGGAGTCCTAGCCAGAGCAGTTTGGGAAGAAAAAGTAAAACACTCTCATCATTTGGAATCACAATAATCAACTAAATTGGAAGGGAAGAAATTAATATTTACAGTTGCAGAAGACAGGATTCTACATATAGAAAATCCCAGGGAATACACAAAAAAATCTATTAGATCTAGTAAATTGATTTAGCAAATTTCTAGGGTACAAGATCAACACACAAAAACCAGTTGTGTTTCTGTACATCACCAAGGAACAATTCCCCCCCCCCAAAAAAAATTCCATTTATAATAGCATCCGGAAGATTCAAATACAATTCTTATGAATTGTATTCTGATTGGGATATAGAGTTTTATGGTTTATGCAAGTTGCATCTCTCAGGTATGCATTTGATCAGAGCATTCACCAAGGAAGGTGAAGGACTTGTACACTGAAAAGTATAAAACTACTGAATAAAATTTAAAAAGACCCAACTTAATATGAAATTCCATGGTTATGTATCAGAAAACTTAATATTGTTAAGATGGCAGTACTCCCAAAATGACCTACAGATTCAATGCAATCCCTATAAAAATTTTAATGGCCATTTTTGCATAAATGGAAAGGTTGATCCTCAAATTCACACAGAATTGCATGAGGCCCAAAACAATATTGAAAAAGAGAAATAAAGTACTGCAAGCCTACAAAAAACAGTGTGGTGCTGTCATAAGGATAGACATATATATCAACAGAATAGAGTTCAGAGTCCAGAAATAAACTCAAACACCTATGGTGAGTTGATTTATTAACAAGGGTGCCAAGAACATTCAATGGGGAAGAAACAGTGTCTTCAGAAAATGGTGCTGGAACTGGAAAACGACATGCAAAAGAATAAAGTTGGTCCCCTACCTCACTCCATATACAAAGATTAACTCAAATGGATCAATTACCTATAGATAAGAGCCAAAAGTATAAAACTATTAGAAGAAAACGGGTAAATCTTTATGAGCTTGGATTTGGCATTGGATTCTTAGAACTACCTCTGAAGCACAAGCAACAAAAGAAAAATAGATCAATTAGATTTCACAAAAATTAAAACCTTTGCAAATCAAAGGATATTATCAATAGAGTGAAAAGCAACCTACAGAATGGGAGAAAATATTTACAAATCATATCTCATAAGGGTTTAGTATTCAGAATATATAAAAAATGCTCAGCCAGGTGCAGTGGCTTGCTCCTGTAATCCCAGCACTTTGGGAGGCTGAGGCAGGCTCATCACTTGAGTCCAGGAGTTGGAGATCAGCCTGGGCAACATGGCAAAACCTTGTCTTTACAAAAAATATAAAAATTAGCTGAACGTGGTGGTTCACACCTGAACTCTCACCTATTCAGGAGGCTGAGGTAGGAGGATTGATTGAGCCCCAGAGGCAAAGGTTGCAGGCAGCCGAGATCACACTACTGCACTCCAGCTTGGGTGACAGAGCAAGACCCTGTCTCAAAAAAAAAAAAAAAAATTGCAACTCGACAACAAAAATACAAACAATTCAATGTAAAAATTGATAGTGGATTTGAATAGTTCTCCAGAGAAGATGTACAAATAGCCTACATTCACATAAAAATGTTCAACTTTATTGGTCATTAAAGAAATTTAAGTCAAAATCACAATGAAATGCCGTTTCACACCCAGTAGGATTACTATAACTTAAAAAATTGAAAATAATAAGTATTGGTAGATATGTGAAGAAATAGGAATCGTAGTACATTACAGTTTGGAATGTAAAATCATGCAGCCACTGTGGAAAACAGCTTGGTGGTTCCTCCAAAAGTAAAACTGGATTACCATAATGACCCAATAATTCTAGGTATATCAATAGAAACGAAAACATATGTTCACAATAGAAACTTGTCTATGAATGTTTGTAGTAGCATTACTCATAACAACCCAAAGGTGGAAACAATCCAAATGCCTGTCAGCAGATGAATGGATAAACGAATAGTGGTATATACATATAATGGAATACTATTCAGCCATTAAAAAGAATAAAATGGCCGACTGAGGTAGCTCACGCCTGTAATCCCACCAGTTTGGGAGTTTGAGGTAGGCAGATCGCTTGAGCCCAAGAGTTTGAGACCAGCTTGGGAAGCATGGCAAAAACCTATCTCTACAAAAAAATACAAAAATTAGCTGGACATAGTGGCATGTCTATAATCCTAGGTAGTTGGGAGGCTGAGGTGGGAGGATTAATTGAATCTGGGAATTCAAGGCTGCAGTGAGCCATGATTGGATCACTACACTCCAGCCTCAGCAACAGATATTGTCTCAAAAAAAAAAAAAAAGAATGAAGTACTGATATGTGCCACAATGGATGAACCTCAAAAATTTTTGTGTTATGTGAAAGTAGCTAGACATAGAAGGTTACATACCTATGATTTCTCTTCTCTCTTCTCTCCTCCATTCGAGATGGAGACTCACTCTGTCGCCCAGGCTGGAGTGCAGTGGTGTGATCTTGGCTCGCTGCAACCTCTGGCTCCCAGGTTCAAGCGATTCTCATTATTCCTATCATTACTCTCATTATTCCTTCTCATTATTCCTATCATACATGATAATAAATAGGAATAAAACCTCTCTTATTATTCCCCCACAGCTGAGCATAGGCACAGAAAAGAGAAAGTTCCAGCGGGTGAGCTCTGAGAGCAACAGCATAGCACAATGAGAAAAAAGCCATTCTCTGGAGAGAGACATCAAACTTTCTGAAGAAACTGTGGCAGTTCCAGGATTTTAACAGATCTATCCATAGCAAGCAAGCACAAAGATTGCTAGAGCCATGCAACAGAGTTGTTGAAGACTGTACAGGAAACAGGAAGTTTGAGGTACTGGGGATAGGGAGACAGAACCTTCTGCAATTAATAGGTCTGATATAAGAAATACACCACCCACATGCAGACTGCTCAATCAACCACAGAAGAATATCAGATCCTGAAGGGAGGCAGAGGAAGACGATATCACAGAGAGTCCTTTTAAAGCCCCATATTGCTAATGGTTTCACCAATTGAGTAAGAAACAATGGATAATATTGGTTGAAACACAAAGCATCACATCTATAGTTTATCATATATAATTGTGCTTGGAAGTTGACTGTAGTAAACTGTGGCTCACATGACAGAATGATCTTAATTATTTTCAATTAGTTTCTTTTGTAGTTAATCTAAAGTCCTGAGTAAAATAATCCATGGTAGCATTGCCACAAAGACATGTGGAAACTGAAAACTGTAGGCATAATTCTGGGGTCCAGGATGGGCAGCTGAAGAGAGCAACCCTTCTACAGATGACACCTAAATCAGCCCTCTTTGAGCCTGTGTGATCCTTCATGTCTGATAATCTGTGGATCCAGGGCTCATGGAGAAAGGCATGCCTTTTTAGGCAGCTTCTCAGCATGTTACTGATGACATGCTTCAAGATTTCTTGTACAGAATCTGACGATTCTTAAATAAATTAGAATCCCAATAGTTTTGTTAGTCAGTATTCATTTTCTAGTCACTAAGAGCTAAGCCTTGAGGAATAAAATTCCAACTAAGAAGAATAATAAAAACCGGGAATGGCACCCTTGAAATACTAGTTCCTTATCCCTAGGATTTTACTGTAATGAGAATATTATGTATATAGTTTAATTTATAATATATGTATTTAAATTTCATTACTTCATAAGGAAAGGCAGTCTCCAAGAAAAATTAAACGCCATCTATATGAATGTCCAAATTTTCAAGAACGATTTCATAGCCTGGTTGAAAATGTGTACTCTCCCCATCACTTTGCAATTGGAAGAACTGCAGAATCATGAATAATACAAAAGGATGTTAAACTTTTCAACAAATCCAGATGGGTACCAATGTCATTGAGAATTCCTGAGAATCACCTGGATTGCTGCTTCAGACCTAGGAGCTTGAATTGAATATCACTTACCAGTTGGAACCTATTGGCTTAAGTGAAGACAGTTTCCACAATACCATTGGTATCTATATTACTTTTAAAATTGTACAGACATTAAGTTTGTATTTTTGTCAAATAAAAAACGTCCAAACTTTAACATTCAGTCATTTTCCTTGCTAGCCTTCTATTTCTTCTCCCTTATCACGTAGACTTTGGTGCAATAGAAAGAATGATGGATTGGGAACCAGAGGCCAGTTTTAACACTAACCTTTGTTGGGACCTTGCAAATCTCTTCTTCATTTTGCATCTTAGTTGTCCCTTCTGCAAAATGAGAGAGTTGGACTAGATGTCCCTTTCAGCCATGATTCTAGGGTTTCCATTGTTCCACACAGTCACTGGATGAAGAGACATCACCAATGCAAAGACTGAGCTGCCATGAGAACTCACGTTATGTCTTGCAAGACTTGAGGCTGGCTATAATGGAGGCCTAAAGTCTTTACTTCCAATCTTAGGTAGCAGGGAAATATGTCCATTTGTGGGTTATGCTGCTCATCATCCCTCTACTCCCTGTCTACCCACACCATGCTATGTCCTGGATATTCAGAGTCAGGGCTTGTCAACACAGAAGACTCACACACTTGTGTGATGCTTTTGCTGATCCTGTTCCTTTGACAGAAGATCTTTCTGCTTCTCTACCTAGCAAACTCTCACTCATTCTTTTTATTTTGTCTTTTAATTTTATATTTTGACATAATTTCACATTTGGAGAAAAAATGCAAAATCAGTACAAAGAATCCTCATGTACCTTTTACACAGATCTCCAAAATGTTAACTTTTTACCACACTCCTCTCTCTCTCTCCCTCTAGCTCCCAGAATTTTTCTTCCTAGCCACTTAAGCATCAGTTTCAGACATGATGCCCCTTTACTCCAGATACTTCAGTGTGCTCAACCTAAAAAATAAAACCAAGGCGTTCCCCTACATAACCATAATGTAAATATAAAAATCAGGGAAATAATGTTAATATAGTACTGTCCTCTAACCTAAATCTGGATGTTGGATGTTGCCAATTGTTCCTTTAATGTGGTACAGTAACTCAGTGTTTCTTTGCATTTCCTGACACTGATAGTTTTGAAAAGTCCATTATTTTGTAGAATGTCCCCCAATTTGTTTTTGATAGTTTTCTCATGTTTATATTCAAGTTATGTAGTTTTGATGGGAATACCACAGAAGTTACATGCTGTTTTTCCTCAATGAATCATGTCTCACTTTTTTTTTGTTTAGATGAAAGTCCTTCAATCTCTTACTCCCACTCCCCTCCTAAGATGTGAATAACCACCGTTACCAATTGGCATTCGTGCAGTATTTTGTCTATGTATCTATGTACACAGATATCTACATATAGACACACATGTACCCTTTAAAAACATAAAAATGGGTTGGGTTCAGTGCCTTCTGCCTGTAATCCCAGTAGTTTGGGTGGCCGAGGTGGGTGGATCACTTGAGGCCGGGAGTTCAAGACCAGCCTGGTCAACATGGTAAAATCCTGTCTTTACTAAAAATACAAAAATTAGCTGGGCGTGGTGGCAGGTGCTGGTAGTAGCTGCTACTTAGGAAGCTGAGGCAGGAGAATCACTTAAGTGGGGGAGGTGGAGGTTGCAGTGAGCTGAGATCATGCCGTTGCACTCCAGCCTGGGCAGCAGAGCGAGACTCTGTCACAAAAAAAATAAAAAAAGATTTCACAATACACCTACTGCTCTGCAATTTACCTTTTTTCATTTAACTGTATGTCTTTGTGAATCCTTCTGTATCTTTTTGTTGAAGCTGGGTCTACAGGCGTGTGCCACCATGCCCGGCTAAGTTTTGTATTTTTAGTAGAGATGGGGGTTTTGCCATGTCGGCCAGGCTGGTCTGCACCTACTGGGCTCGAGTGATCCTCCCACCTCAGCCTCCCAAATAGCTGGGACTACTGATGCACATCACCATTCCCAGCTAATTTTTGTATTTTTGTTCAGATGGGGTTTCGCCATGTTACCCAGGCTGGTCTGGAACTTCTGGGCTCAAGCAGTCTGCCTTCCTTAGCCTACCAAAGTGCTAGTATTATAGGTGTGAGCCACTGTGCCAGGCCAAAAGTGGCATTTTTTTAAAAAAATAGTATAAGTATGTCCTTGTTTAGATCGTTCCCTACTAATGAATATTTGTTTCCATTTTTTTCTATCACAATGTTTGTACATAAATTTAAGAACATACCTCATTTATAATTGCGATAGATGCTACCAAATAGCTCTCCTAACACACTTTTCCAGTTTGTATTCTCATCTACTGTGCATGAGATAATTTGCGTTTTTCTGACTGTTGGTGATGTGGAGCACCTATTCATGGCCTTTGGGTTTCCTGTTCTGTGAATTGCCTGTTAGTGGTCTTTGCTGTGAGAATGCTGAATTGGTCGGTCTTTTTCTGACTACTTATTTCTCCAGGCCTCACTCAACTCTGTTCCTCTGCAGAGGCTTCTCCATTTCCCCTAATCAGCCACCACCCCCTCCTCTGCTGTCCCATAACACTGTTCACACCATGCCCAGGCCTTCATTTACCAACCATTCCATACAGAATCTACTCATTCCAAAAGTGTCCACTGTGAGCCCTCTCTGTGCTTGGCCTTGGGCTAGGTGCTGGGTGGAAAGACACGAGCCACTCATCATAGACTCCATGCTAAAGTTCAGTTTTGAAATGCAGCTTTGAGCATAGAAAAGAGCATGAGTTTTAGATCTAGACATAACTTGAGTTGAATTCCAGCTTCACCACTTCCCAGCTGTGTAACTCAGAGCAAGTCACTTGATCACTCCAAGTCTCCATTTCCATACTAGTGAGGTGGGGCTAATCCCTCCCTTAGAGAGTCACTTGAAGCTGGACAAGAGACAATATATCTGAAGTGGTTAGCCAGGGCCCATTTACACAGTAGGCTTGCAGTGAATGAATGGTAGTTGAAAGGCAACTGTTAAGAGGTCAAAATCAGTTCTCAGAGGTTCTAGGAGCCATTAACAAACTGGAAAATAAAAAGGAAGGAGGCAGCTCCTCTGTTTGCAATGCAAAGGATATGGATGAGTGCTGCTTGCCCAGATCCTGCTACAGAATATCCTTTATCTTTCCTGGTCTCTGCAGCAGATTTCTGCTTTGTCCTGGCCCCTGTCCCAATTCAGCTGTGCACTGTTGATGTACTACTGCCACTGCTGTGGGAAGAACAGGTGCTTCCCTTCTCAAATAAATGTTGGTCTAGGCCGGGCGCGGTGGCTCACGCCTGTAATCCCAGCACTTTGGGAGGCCAAGGCAGGAAGATCACGAGGTCAGGAGATGAAGACCATCCTGGCTAACACGGTGAAACCCCATCTCTACTAAAAATACAAAAAATAACCCGGGCATTTATGGCGGGCGCCTGTAGTCCCAGCTACTCGGGAGGCTGAGGCAGGAGAATGGCGTGAACCTGGGAGGCGGAGCTTGAAGTGAGCCGAGATCCTGCCACTGCACTCCAGCCTGGGCGACAGAGCGAGACTCCGTCTCAAAAAAAAAAAAAAAAATCCACAAAGTGTTGTTGAAATTTAAAATATTATAGATGTACAGGAGTAATCCTGGCAATATATTTTTAAATTTTTAAAAAGGTGACATTTGTTTTACACAATACATATTACCAAAACAAACAATGAGTAATCTGTGATGTGCTTCTATGCCTGTTTACTTTTCTGGAAAGTGGTTCTCCCATTTTACCTTTTCATAGTACCTTGTCCTTCTCCTTCCCAGCACTTACCCTATAATGTTAATTAAATGTTCTAATTCTTTTCTGGCCAAACGCCTAGACTATAACTGTTTTCCTAGCTAGACTCCTATCTCTCTGAGATCAGTGACTTAAAAATTTACAACTTTTCTGCACTTTCTAACACCATCTTTTAACAGATAGATGTTCAGTAAACGTTGGTGAAAACAAAATCACACTTGTCTTGAGGAGAATTGAAATAGGCCAATTAATTGGCAGTGTTTCATTATGAGAGGAGAAAAATATTTCAGAGCAGTCTAAGTTATGTTAAAGGTATGCAAAAATAATTTTTTTTAAATTAAAGATATGGGATCTGTCATCCAGGCTGGAGTGCAGTGGTGTGATCACAGCTCACTATGACCTTGAACTTTCAGGCTCAAGCAATCTTACCTTGGCCTCCTTAGTAGCTAGGAATACAGTTGTGTGCCACCACACCCGGCTCATTTTTACTATTTAAAATTTCTTATTTATTTTTATAAAAAGAGTTCTTTTAAAATTTATTTTTATATAATTTTTTAATTAAAAAGGATCTTATTTTAAATATAGATGGGGTCTCCTTATGCTGCCCAGGCTGGTCTCCAACTCCTGAGCTCAAGCGATCCACCTGCCTCAACCTCCCAAAGTGATGGGATTACAGCCATGAGGCACCGTGCTTGAGCTTTAAACATTTTTGTTCAGAAGGTCTCATTCTGGAGTGCAATGGTGCAATCTCGGCTCACTGCAACCTCCGCCTCCCGGGTTCAAGCGATTCTCCTGTCTTAACCTCACGAGTGGCTAGGATTACAGGCATGCACCATCACGCCCGGCTAATTTTGTGTTTTTACTAGAGATGGGGTTTCTTGCCATGTTGGTCAGGCTGGTCTCGAACTCCTGACCTTAGGTGATCCACCCGCCTCGGCCTCCCAAAGTGCTGGGATTACAGGTGTGAGCCACCGCGCCCAGCCGCCCAGTTAATTTTTAAAATTTTTTGTTGAGACAGCCTCTTGCTATATTGCCCCGGCTGGTTTCAAATTCTCTGCCTTTAGCGATCCTTTCACTTTGGGCTCCCAAAAAGGTGACAGCTACCCCATCAGCCAGGCAGGCATTCAAAATTTATCAGACCCAGACGGACCTGAGTATGGGACTTCAGTTAGCACCATCCTATGCAGGTGGTGGTGGGGGGTGATGGGGGTGGGGGTGTGTGTGTGGCAATTGTTTAAAGGCATTTTTTTCTTTTCTTCCCTGTACCTGCATCACCCTTTATCTTCGTGCTCCTAGAATTTGTGATAGAAAGAACAATGTGTAGCCAATGGATAGCTTATATTATTTTAGTGTAAATTCTTGGTATACAGTTTAGCAAAAACCTCTTCTTTTTTCCTTTAAAAATTCACCTTTGGCCGGGCGCGGTGGCTCCTGCCTCTAATCCCAGCACTTTGGGAGGTCGAGGCGGGCGCATCACCTGAGCTCAGGGGTTCGAGACCAGCCTGGCCAACATGTTGAAACCCCGTCTCTACTAAAAATACAAAAATTAGCTGGGCGTGGTGGTAGGGACCTGTAATCCCAGCTACTTAGGAGGCTGGGGCAGGAGAATGGCTTAAATCCGGGAGGTGGAGGTTGCAGTGAGCTGAGACGGCGCCATTGCACTCCAGCCTGGGCAACAACCGCGATACTCCGTCTCAAAAAAAAAAAAAGAAAGAAAAATTCACTCGTACCCCCTACAAGGAAGTGTAATGGCTCACGCCTGTAATCCCAATGCTTTGAGAGACAGAGGTGGGAGGATCTATACCTTCAAGCCTCGAGCTTCACAAGACAAAGAACTTACTTGAAACTGCTGCTTATCGGATGACATATAAGGGCAACTTGAATTGATGATCCCAGGTTGCACTCATCAAACTTGGCCCAAATAAATTCTCCCCTTATATTAACTTTGCCTCAGTTTTTCCTTTAGGTCGACAGTTACTTCTAAAGTTCTACATATGGGTTTACCTTGTATTAAAATAAGGTGTGAGAAGGGCAAATGAAACCCGAGGCTCCCATCACAATCTTGCCACCTTCAGAGACTTCCAAAGGATCAGCATTAACTCCAATATTTAGCAGGAGTGCAGCTCTTCAAGATTCACAAAATGTTAAATCTGTTGCCTAGAATTCCAGAGAGTTGGAGGCGCCCTGTGTTCAGCCTAAAGGTAAAAGTGATCAGCCTAAGATCATGAGCGCAAGGGAGAAGTTTGAAGCCATGAGCTCTCAAGTAGGCGTTTCCCGCTGACCAGGTCTGCGGGCCAAGCAGCCAGCCACGCCGGCCCTCGTCATGCACGCTATAAGCTAGGCTCCCACGCCACGTGGCACTGGGAAGGCGTCCACCGAGCGCCAGGGAGAAGGAGGCGGAGCCCGGCCTCAATCTCGCCCGTGTCCTCATGGGACTTGTAGTTTTCCTCGCGGGGGTAGCTGGCACGAACTCCCCGGCTTTTGTCGGTAAATAGCATCTCCTTAGTACGAGTCATTCAAATAATAGATGTAGCCTAGGTAGCTTCAAGAGAATATGGGAAGGGGAAGGGGCAAAGCAAGGAAGGCAAGCCTAATAATTATGGGCGGGGCAGAGAAAGCATTCGCACTCAGTACGCATGCGCACATCAGGCCGGGAGGGTGGGCGGTGACGGAAAGGCGACGACTAGAGCGGTGTTGTCCCCGGAAGTGCCTTCCCTCCCGGTCTGCGCGGACGCGGCCTCCTTACCTCATTTGTCCTCGCCCCTCCCCGTCCCTCTACGCGTTGTGGTTCCCGGTTGGTGCTTCCTGTTCGCAGCCGCGGCAGTGAGTATGTGTGTGACGGACCCCCCAGCCGCCCGCGGCCCGGGACCCCTACCTATCCTCCGTCTCTCCCGCCGGGCTGTGGAACTAGCGCGTGCCCCCTCGCCGGCCTCGACGTCTCCCGTCCGCCCCTCACTCGTGGCAGGGCGCAGCTCCTGGTCCCTCAGCTGCGCCCCGCCTCACGCGGCCGGGCTGCCGGACTCGGAGGTCCGCGTCTCCCTGGCCCTCCAAGGGCTAAGGCCATGATTCTAGAGCGGCTGGGCGTCCAGGGCCTCGGTGCGGGTGGCGTGTCTGCCCTTTTTATCTCTCCGCAAGATCCCCAGTCTTGTAGGGAAGCCAGTCAGTGAAGCGCAGAGATCTCGGCGCGCCGAGAGGGAATCCAGTCTTTGAGGACCGAGTAGTCCCGGGCCACCTCCCGCCTCTGCTGTCAGAAGCAGCAGCTGCAGCCGTGGAATCCAAGATTTCGGGAGCTGTGTCCCTCTCCTCATGTAAAACAAGTAGACTTGGACTGTGTTTACTAAGGCGCCCTTTATCCCTTCCATCCTGTGAGCGGACAGTTGCCCTCAACTTTCGGGAAGAGCTGCCGGTTCGGTGGAAAAGCTGTGGCTGGGAATCAGGAGGCCTGTGTTCTAGCCGTGGCTCCCCCACGAACTCGCTGGCGACTCCCAAAAGCTCTTATTGAGGCTGAATTTAAGATTATTTCAGATTACACTGTTGAATTAGGGGCTCCATTAGGGCCTTTTTCGCTCAGTAAGTTTATCTGAGCCCCATTTCTCCAACTATAAAACGAGAGCGTTCAGTTTGATGACTTTTCAGGTCCCCTCAGAAGCTCTTGACTTTGTGGTTTTCTTTTTCTTTTTAAACTTTTGTCTAAGACCGTTAGAGAAGTGACTTCGTGTTTTGAATAGTTAGGCTGTCACATAGAAAGACTTTTAAATGGATTGTGCGTATATTTAGGAAAGCATTATGCTTTGGAGACAGTTTAGCATTGCTGCTTTCAAGGGAATCTGAGGATGAGGAATAAACTCAGGAAGGATCGCAAGTGAGGATTATAGTAGTATGTTAGGTATCAGGGTAAGAGACTACATGACCGAAGGAAAAGGGCTAAGGGAAAGGTGAAGGAAATGTTTCCGGATAGGATTAATTCTCATAAAAATCATGTCTATATCCCAAGAAGAGCTGGGACTTACGTGACTAAATTTAGCTTATTTTTTTCCCACCGAAATACTGTGTTCTGTCTTTTGTGACCTTTGTTTTACACATTTGGATTCTCCACCCCAATCTCAGATTTGATTCAGAGTGGCCGTCGCATTTGAAAAATGGACATTTTAACCTCTTAGTCAGTTGTGTTTCACCTGTCACTATGAGGACAGCTTATTAAGAGTAAGAAAGAAATTTTACGTTGAAAGTATATTCATCACATTCCAATGAAATTTGGACTGAAAATGAGGCTGTGGTTTTGATTTAAATCGGCCCGAAAGGAATGCCTATGTCATCAAGAAGGAACATCTAGGGAGGCTAAAGGTGCTTTGGAAGTAAGCAAAAGGTCAGAATGACCAGTAGGTAGACTGTGAGAGCAGAAGGATTGATTAAAGATTGTATGAAGTGGGGCGGGGCACGGTAGTTCATGCCTGTAAATCCCAGCACTTTGGGACGCCGAGGCGGGGGGATCACCTGAGGTCAGGAGTTCCAGACCATCCTGACCAAAATCGAGAAACCCCGTCTCTACTAAAAATACAAAAATTAGCCGGACATGGTGGCACACGCCTGTAATCCCAGTTACTTGGGAGGCTGAGGCAGGAGAATCACTTGAACCCGAGAGGCAGAGGTTGCGGTGTGCCGAGATCGCGCCATTGCACTCCAGCCTGGGCAACAAGAGCGAAACTCCGTTCCCCCCAAAAAAGTAAATTCTGAAAGCTTAAATAAGCCTTAAGATGTCTAGTTTAAAACAATTCGGTCAATGAACACTGCTCCCTCTTTTGAATGGGAAGAGCCTTTGCAGTTATTCTATAACTGTTTTATATTTGTTAAGCTATTTTAATTCTTAGATAAGTTTCATTTCCATTTCCATTATATTTTAGGATCTTATATAAGAAACATTTTTTCTGGTCATGGGATTGATAAAGTCTTTGAGTACTAACTTGGGAGATTCTTGGATGATAAACTGACAAATGTGTGTTTTCCTTCCAACTAAAATGTCTCATTCATAGTTTTTAAACTCTGCTGGGAGGTAAAATGGATATTTGTGAGGTAAACTTAGGTGTTAGAACCAATGCAAATATTGGAATGAAGGAAGACTTTTTTTTTTATTTGAAATTACTTATTTGAAAATTGTATTTAAAAATGTTAGTGAACAGTTGGTTGAGAATCACAGAAATGTGAATCACTTCTAGCTGTGTTCTTAATCGGCCGCATGACCTTGGATAGGCTTCCTATCTCTTTGTACTTCAGTTTCCTGTGGGTAGATTGAGGAGTTTGTATGAGATAATCTGATTTTGTTATCTAGTTAGTATACTTGGGAGTCATGTACAGGGATCAAAAAGCTGAGAAAGCCTTCTGAATCAAGGGTTTGTGTGTGTGTATGTAAAAAACATATATATTGTCCTCTGAGAATACTCTTTTTTAAACAAGTAAATTAAATTCATTTGAATGTAATTAAAGCAGTAACATAAACCAAAACAGCCTCAGGCAGACCTTAACCCTGGCATATATAAGCTACCTAAATAAGAGAGCACATTATGCCCAGCACAATTTTCAAGTACAGAAGGTACAAAATCCTCTTAAAGGCCATAGGGGCTAAACTGTTAAATTCATTTTTTTACATTTCAGGGAAAGAGATAAATCCTTCGACGCAAGGAATTCAGTTTTTATTATGGTTCTGTAGTTTATTTTTGGCATACATTCACAGGTGTGCCTATGGCTCTATTCTTAATCCCTTTCCTTTGGGATGGCTCCAAGAGTAGTACAAATTTGTAACTCTGTAATTTAGCTCTTTAATTTTTTTCTGTGCTGCACTGGAATTATGTTTTATCTTAAGTTCACACTGGATCCTGAGGATGGATCCAGTGAGGATTTTGAAAGAAGCATAATTCCTTTGACTTCTTTTAGAATTAATTTACCTATTAAATAAAAAGGAAAGGATTCATCTTTTATTTGAATTCCTCTGAGGCTAACAATTCAATATAAACTGATAAATGCTATGAGCATTATTCAGACAGCCACATTCAATTTGTGTGATAATAACAGCATAGCCACCTGAAGGACAGTACAACAAGGGCACAGGCATATGATACCTTTTAGAAGAAAAGCATTACAGGTTGGTTTATTTATTTCTGGAAAACAAACAAAAAACTCTAGCAAGAATGTAGTACCTTTTTGGCCCTTGTCCATTTGGTTCTTGGGATTAAGGTGGTTCTATTAATAGAACTACCATCACAACACCCTGACATTTTGGGCAGAAATTTGAGTGGCTAAGAAAACAACTATTTTTAATTTCACGTATATAGCTACAAGTGGAAAAAAGAATAAATTGGCATTGTTATTGCTGTCTGAGCTGTCCTTGATTTTTGGACACACACTTATTTTTCAAGAGCTCTCTTTTTAATCAGTAGTCCGTCAGTACCTAATGGAAACATCTACTGTGTAGATACAAGAATTTCTAAGACTTTGGAATAGTTGAAAGACAGCAGAGAAATTTATCCTATCATAATTTCTGTATTTTAAGCACATACTAGATTTATGAGGGCTGAAGAACAAATGCCTGGTGTTATATTTCATTTGTGAATTCAATAGATACTTATAGATGGCCCCCAAAATACCAGTTACTCTGCTTGGCTTTGGTGATTCATTGTTTAGCAGAGTGTATATAGTTCCTGCCCCTCCTGGGGTTTGTGGTCTGTGCTTCTGGGAGATTTACATTGAATAAATAATTAGAAATGTGATGAGTGTTGTGAAATGTAAAGTGCTATGGAAGCCTATAAAAGGGGCATTTAATTTAATCTGGTGGGAAGTGATTTTGAGCCGAGTTTAAAAGATGAAGGCTGAGAAGGATTTAATATGCTCACAGTACTAAGTGTTTCACTTTATGCATTTATTCCCAAAGTTGGGAGTTTTCTCTCAATTTTTGGTCTTTATTACGTTTGTATTTTACACACATTTTTATAACTAGCACAGGAGTAAACAGGTTTATCAGTTTGGTTTTTCTTTTTTTTTTTAAATGGGGTCTTGCTCTGTCACCCAGGCTGGAGTGCAGTGGTGTCATCATAGCTTACTGTCAACTTTGAACACTTGGGTTCAAGCTATCCTCCCTCAGCCTCCCAAGGTGGGAGGTACAGGTGAGTACTCATCCACCTCTGACATTGGCCCTGTGTTCTCATTCAACCAATTCTGTTGGTACTGCCTGTTGACTACCAGATTTGCTTACCCAGGAGTTAGACAGCAAGCATGGGGAATGCCTGGCACACAGAATATATGGAATTAGTGTTAGGATTTTAGTAACTTCACAGTTGGAAAGAGGAAAATATGAAGAGCTGTTTGTATAGGGTAGATTATAGGAGAGAATGCAAATTTTGAAAGCTACATCATCAAGGATTAAAATTTTGCTGCTAGCTTTGTCTCTATGATAATGTGGTCATGTAGTCTTAATGCTTATTCCTTCAAAAAGTTCATTCTTTTCATTTTCCTCCCTTTGTGCCTAATGCTCAGTCTCTTGCACTAGTTTCTGAAGTGGTCTTCTTTTATATCTGCCCTATATGCTGTTGTTAAAACTGGTATTGAAATGCTCTTTTATTCATGGTACCTTATTGCTCCAAAATTTTTAATGGCATCCTACTTCCCCAGGAAACGATGGCATTGAATGTAGATCATACTTGGAGCCCCTGGGATTGGCAAATTTTTTTTTTAAGAAACCAGATAGAAAATATTTTAGGTTTTTAAGTCATATGATATCTTAACTACTCAACTCTGCCCTTGTGGGAAAGTAGCCTTCGATAATACCTATAGAAATGGGGGTGGCTGTTCTCAATAAAACCCTACTTACAAAAACAGGTGGCTGGCTCAGACTGTAGTTTGCTAACCCTGAGAACTTGACAGCAAAAAGAAGAGATAAATAGTAGTTAGAACATATAGCAGATCAAATAATTTTTTTTCCATGTAGGTAAGATCTAATAATGTTTTTAGGTAGAAAGGAAGAAACTTGTGACTAAACCTGTTTGATGTTTTTGGTGGGGGGCCAGGTTAGAGATAGGATCAGGTATATATGTTGTTGAATTATTTCTCAAAGGGAAGAGAGACAACAGTAATTGCAAAATCATCAAATATTTATAGAGGTATAGAGGTAGAGGAGAAAGAATAAATTCAGATGCACTGAGGTAGATGAGAGTACCTATGAGGATTTGTTTGATTTCCTTAGGAAAATGAAAGCAGAAGTAGGAGAGGGCAGAGGATAATTGGAAGCTTAGAATGGGGAAAGGATGTTTTAGTACTGTGGGGAATACTTTCAGGCAGTGGTTACCAGTCTTTTGAAGATGACACCTTGTTTAACCTCGAAAGAATTTGTGGACCACCCCATGATTGTAGTTACATTTTTAGTATTCATCAATGGAGAATATGCATATTAAAAAAAAGCTACTACTCAGTTCTCTCTTAGATGACTTTGTATTTTATTAACCACAACATTGACTGCACATTTGAAAAATGTTAATACATGTATGTGAGAGATAGTCTTTATGTAATGCATTGCCCTGGGTACCCACTGAGATAACTAATTTAACAGCTTCCCAGGAGGCTGAAAGCTCGTAAGTTAGAAATCATTGCATTCTAATGAATCAACAATAAGAGAATAAAGGATTGCTTAGAAGTAGTATTCTGTCAAAATTAAAATGAACTTATAATGAACACTTTGAAGGATTCTATAACTTTTTATCCAGTAGTACTTGGCAGCTTTGAGCAAGATGACAGAAGCAAAATGATCTAGGGTTAGGCATAACATTATATAGAAGGTCAGAATAAACATTTAGCTTATTCTTTCTTTAAATTACCTTTTCCTGAGATCACACCCTGTTTCATTAATCACTTCTCTATGGTGATCAAATTGGCATCTCCTTTTCTTAACCATTTTGTTGATTTCATGTTCCCCTTTTACACCTTACTGAATATTTTCATTTGGGTATCTTACTATTTCACATTTAACCTACTGAAAAGAAAGCTTCTTATCGTTCCTTTGAAACGAGCTCTCTGCTGATTTCTGCTTGGAGTAGAGAATCTACAGAGATGCTGAAGTTGATGGGAGAATGTGGATAGATTGGGAAAAATATGAATTAGGTGTGGGATTCATTGAAGAAGTTGAACAATGTCATGACTGGTAAATGATGGTGATGAGAAAGTAGAGAAAACCTACTGTTTGCTCCTACCATTTGTTTTTTTAATTTTAGCCAAATAAAATCAAATTTTGCATTTTTGAAAATTAACTTGACTTTTGTACACTCTTACAAATATTCAAATACATGTTCTCTATTTTATTTCCTTAATCCAATAATGTTGTAATCCTATTTCTTTCTAATTAATAAGCAATATATTCAGTACCGATGCCCATTTAAGTGTGCTGTTACTCTCTAATCATTATTATTCCTTTCACAAATAGATCTGGGCATAGGAACCAATCAGAAACAATCGCTTCAGCAACCAAGACCATTGTTCACCATGGAGGAACCCATGGATACGTATCCTCTGAGCCTCTATCTGCAATACCATTCACTGGGCAGCAGTCTTTTGAGCCAAGTGGCAAATTTGGACAGTATCCATCCGATGCAGATGAACCACATTCAGGCATTGGGGAGGTGGAGGACACAGAACAGCTAAATCAATGTTTGATCCAACACTTCCATCTCATTAAGACAAGTTTGACTTTTCTTTGGTTTTTATTTCATGGAATACACGAGAATCTCTTAACTGTTGGAGTTTCCAAGGAGTCATACCCTGTGACTTCATTTGGTGGAAAGAACAAAACTAAAATGCTGTATGGTCAAAGCCACAAAGGGAAGGATCTGCAATTTACATCCTTGCAGCTACTATCTGTACTGTACTGTTGTGATCTACTGATTGGCATTGGCATAGTAGTAGGGGTCAAGTGACAGAATCCGTGCCAACAGTTTCCAGGTTCAGAAGCAATTCAAGACCCTAATGGTAGCTCTCCAGCAACCAGCACGTGGTGATTGTGCCAACTTGTTGCTCAGTTATAATGCAAGGCCAGTGATTGATTGGCTTAAGTCAAGACTGAGATCATTTGTCTTTGGTCTAATAGAATTTGAGTCTAGTAGAATTCGAGTCTCCAGGGAAAGAGCTACTTGACCAAATTAAACTAGTAGCAGGTAGAGCGCAAATGACAGCATATTATACCATCAAGATGTTCTTAGAGCAGTGTATGGATGGATCTATTGTACTGCCATCAGTTGTGACTGATACTGTTGTATTCAAGGAGAAAGAGAAACTTCTTTAGAAAGCACTTTGAAAGTTTTTTGAGTATGGGGGTGCCCTGTGTCACCCCATTATGGTTGAACTTTGTCCTTCAAAATTACCAAACTTGGCAGCAGTGGCAAATTATTGGGCTAAAAGACTTAATCAGACATATTCTGAGTTCAAGGCTCCTAATATAATACCTGGTGCGGACATTATACTTCCACTCATTCAGATGGTTGCACCCCGCCAGGCATCCAGTAGAACAGGGACTGGGAATATGGACACTTGAACATTAAACATTCTGAAGAATTTTGGAATGACAGGTTACAAGTGAACATAATCAGTTCCCCATATTAAAAAAAAAAAAAAAAGATTTGGGGATAGATTGGGCTCACATAATAATCTTTAGAGAGATTTTTTCATTTTTGTGAAAGTACAGAAATTCTCAACTGCTTATGACATGCTGATTGTTAAACAGCATCCATAGCTATTTTATGTTGTTTCCCTGACCCCACCCCCCCCAAAAAAACTATGGCACATTGAAAACAGCAGTATGATGTAAGAGAAGAGATCACAAACTCCTTGAGGGTGGGTCTTTTCCATACTCATAAACCTACTTAGGATATTCGGAGTAATTTGTTGACACTTATATTAATATTTCCTCCTATCCCATTAATTGCCAAATCATCAAACATTTATTGAGCATCTACTCTGTGTAGGGTGTAAGCAGTACTGGGGACTTACAGTGATAAAAGACATAGTTTTAGCTGTAAGTGATATACTGTTTCACTGAAGAGACAGAATATAAGAAGCCAAGTAATTTATGGAATTCCCTTCTTTATTTTTTATTTTTTTCTTTTGGCAGTGGAGTCTTGCTTTTTAAATAGAGCCAGGCTAGTCTGGAACTCCTGGGCTCATGTGGTCCTCCCGCCTTAGCCTTCAGAGTAGCTGGGACTACAGGTGAGAACACAGCTTGGAAATCCCTTAACCATGGGAGTTAAGTCTCAAAATTCTGGTGATACAAGTGGTTGAAACTTAAAACTTTATTTAAAAAATAGGATTTGTGAATTTTAGATAGTTCATAAGTCTGCGAAAGACTGTATAAATACATATTTTACATTTACTATTATTTGTAGTAAATTTGAGTATAGCATTATCTCTTTATCTGTGGAAACTTCAAACTCTCCGCTATTACTTTTAATTTCAGTGAGACATTATTAAATATAAGTGGGCTTACACATTTGTTTTGCTTATCTGACAAATAATATACAACTCGGAGGCGTTTTTTTCCTTTCTATTCTTCCTCTAAATGTTTAGCACTTCTCTGATTTTGTGATCTGAAGTTATTGGTTAGCTTCCTTAGGCTCCATTGAGACTGTATACACGTGACACTTAACAGTCTAGCCTTCCTTGGTACATATAGATATATGATGGTGGCTTTGCCTGTAGTAAATTCATGCCAAAACATAGACTTTCAGTGCCTGTTACATATGACTTTCAGCTCTTTCTACTGAGGGATGTAGGAGTTTATTTCTAAGGTCTGAGCCTCTTTTCGTGTACTTCCTTTACTCTTTCCTCAGCCTTCTTTATAAAAACTATGGATGTTCTATCATTTGTTTTCCTTTTTGATTCCCTTTTATTATCCCCAGTAGCAGTGACTTGTAATTCTCGTATGTTAGAAAGGCAGATCTCCTGATTGAAGAAAAGATCCACCCAAGGAAGTCAGCATGTTTAATAATTTTTGAGGGGGATCTCAAATTTGGGAAGGATTGTTATATAAGACAACCAAAAGATGACATGAGACAATAAATGCTATAGGAATTATGGAGGAAAAATCAGCTACTTATTTTATTGGTTAAGGAAGAGATATTATTAGTTGTAGAAGTAATTACTATTCTACATTTTTTATTGTGGAAATCAAAAATATATATATGAAAATAAAATGTTATATAATTGACTTCAGTGTCCCATAAGCCAGCTTCAGCAGTTACTAAATTCTGACCAATCTTTAAACACATGCACACGTGTCCCTCAGTATCTGTGAGGCATTGGTTCTAGGACCACTCATGGCTACCAGCGTCTATGGATGCTCAAGTCCCTGATACAAAATGGTGGAATATTTGCATATAACCTGTGTACATCCCGTATTATTTAAATCATCTCTAGATCACTTGTAATACGTAAAACAATGTAAATGCCACGTAAATAACTGTATTATTTAAGGAATAATGACAAGAAAAATGTTCATGTTCAGTATGGCTGCAATTTTTTTGTGTGTGGAATATTTTCATTTCAAGGTCAGTTAAACCCATTGACATAGAAGGCTGACTGCGTGTGTATGTATATGTGAATACACACACATACACATACACACATACACATATATTTCTGAAAGGTAAATATTCTTTTTTAAAAAAAAATATTATTATCACAGCTAAACAAATTACCAATAATTCTTTTATCCTCATATACCCAGTGTTCAGATTTTCTAGATTGGCTCCTACTTTTTTTTTACAGATTATTTGAATCTGAATCAGTTCATATACTGTAATGTTTGATAACTTAAGTGTCCTTTAATCTATAGGTTCTCTTTTATCTCTTCTTTATTAAATTCCTTGTAATTTATTGTACTAAATAGATTGTCTTCTAGAATTTCCTGTAGTCTGAATTATGTAGTATTGTTTGACATGTTCCAGTGTCCTCTTATTTTCTGAGTTGGTAGTTAGATCTAGAAGCTTGATTAAATTCAGATTTTCTTTCTGTTAGATCGTCAACTTGATTGACAGTTTCATTTGTTTCATTTTGCTTTTGATACATTGTTTTTTAGAATTACCTCCTAAAATTTTGATTTAATTTTATAATCATGTAAAATGCTTATAAAATTCCAAATTCAGATTACCAAAACACAATAAAATCTATTCAGAGAAGGCAAACCTTCTGTCCAGTCTCCATCCTGTTCCTGCCCTTCTCCTTATGGGTAACTATTAAGAGAAAATTGGTGATTGGTCCTTACATTTAAAAAAATATATATATATATATGCAAACAACTGTATATCTTTGTACCCTCTTTCCCTCTTTCTTAAATTTATTTATTTATTTGTTTGTTTTAGACAACGTTTCGCTCTTACTGCCCAGGCTGGAGTGCAATGGCACAACCTTGGCTCACTGCAACCTCCGCCTCCCAGGTTCAAGCAGTCCTCCTGCCTCATCCTTCTGAGTAGCTGGGATTACAGGTGCTGGTCACCATGCCTGGCTAATTTTTTGAATTTTTAGTAGAGACTGGGTTTCACAATGTTGGCCAGGCTGGTCTCGAACTCCTGACCTCAGGTGATCTACCCGCCTCGGGCTGGGATTACAGGCTTGAGCCACTGTGCCCGGCTCCCTCTTTCCCTCTTCCTTTTTTTTTTCTTTCGAGACGGAGTTTCGCTTTTGTTGCCCAGGCTGGAGTGCAATGGCGTGATCTTGGCTCACTGCAACCTTCACCTCCCAGGTTCAAGCAATTCTCCTGCCTCAGCCTCCCGAGTAGCTGGGATTACAGGCATGCGCCACCATGCCCGGCTAATTTTGTATTTTTAATAGAGATGGGGTTTCCCCATGTTGGTCAGGCTGGTCTCAAACTCCCAACCTCAGGTGATACACCTGCCTCGGCCTCCCAAAGTGCTGGGATTACAGGCGTGAGCCACTGTGCCCAGCTTCCCTCTTTCTTAATAAGTGGTGGAATACTATCTACTCTTTTAAAATGGTTGATGAATAGTACACTTGTGACAACCTTTTTTTTTTTTCTTTTTTTTGAGACAGAGTCTCGTGTGTCACCCAGGCTGGAGTGCCGTGGTGCAATCTCGGCTCACTGCAATCTCCGCCTCCCAAGTTCAGGCAATTCTCCTGCCTCAGCCTCCTGAGTAGTTGGGATTACAGGCATGCGCCACCATGCCCAGCTAATTTTTGTAGTTTTAGTAGAGATGGGGTTTCACCATGTTGGTCAGGCTGGTCTCTCAAACTCCTGATCTCGTGATCCGCCCGCCTCAGTCTTCCAAAGTGCTGGAATTACAGGCGTGAGCCACTGTGCCTGGCCCACTGTGACAGTCTTAAAATGTATTTTAAATAAATAAAAAGTCTAATTCCACTTTCAGAAGCATGCTTTCTTCTTGTTCCTGGTCATAATGTTTCTTTCTCATTTAATAATTTTGTAAGATTTAGGTTCAGCAAAAAATTATTAAGGCTTAGGTTTTTTTGTTTTTTTTTTTTTTTTGAGACGGGGTCTCACTGTCTTGCCCAGGCTGGATTACAGTGGCATGATCTCGGCTCACTGCAACCTCTGTCTCACGGGTTCAAGCGATTCTCCTGCCTTAGTCTCCCAAGTAGCTGGGATTACAGACGTGCGCCATTACGCCCGGCTAATTTTTGTATTTTTAGTAGTTTTTAGTAGAGTTGGGGTTTCACCATGTTGGCCAGGCTGGGCTCGAACTCCTGACCTCAAGCGGTCCTCCCGCCTTGGCCTCCCAAAGTGCTGGGATTACAGGCGTGAGCCACCGTGCCTGGCCAGGCTCAGGATTTTAAAAGAATATTTGTTTTGAAAATGGAAGAATATGACATTTTTAAGAGTTTAAGATGCCATATTCCTAGTTTGTGAGTCTTACAGTGTGTTAACGTAGAACTCCTTCAATATGTATAATTTGGAACATAGCCCCTTTAGTTTGTCAGCATTTGGCACATAGGGGATACCTAACAGATCATGGGTAAATTTAATTACAATTCTGCTTTTGTGTATAGATTAGAGCTCTTTACATAGTATTATTTGAAGTGAAATAATGGCTTGATTAAGGTAAATGGCTTTTGAAATTGAAATGAAATTATAGCTTCAACAACTTAGGGCAGTAAGTCTTCTGTTTTATGTCAAATCCCTTTTCTCCCAAAAACATGTACATAAAAGTTTTAGATATAACTTTACAGGATGGAGAAATCATCTAGAGGCAGTTGATGAATTCCTGAAATTTATTAGGCAGTCAACCAGGACTTGATAACTAATTAAAATTTGAGTAGAGTGGGTTACATATTTGAATTTAAGGTTTTCAAATATATGATATTTTATTTGATCCGGGTCTTCACATACGCAGTTTTTTTCTTTTCCCCCTGTGTGAGTTAATTTCCAACTTGCCTGGCTGACACCTACTCATCCCTCAAATACGGTTTAAAAGGTCACTTCTGAATGAGGTGTAATGGTCATAGGTTCTCAATTAGTGGTTGTTATTGGGTCTGTTAGGACTCTGCAGTAGTTAGCTTTGACTTTGGGTAACTTAATTACTTTATTGGTTAAAAAAAAAAATTTTTGGCCGGGCGCGGTGGCTCAAGCCTGTAATCCCAGGACTTTGGGAGGCCAAGACGGGCGGATCACGAGGTCAGGAGATCGAGACCATCCTGGCTAACACGGTGAAACCCCGTCTCTACTAAAAAATACAAAAAACTAGCCGGGCGAGGTGGCGGGCGCCTGTAGTCCCAGCTACTCGGGAGGCTGAGCCAGGAGAATGGCGTGAACGCGGGAGGCGGAGCTTGCAGTGAGCCGAGATCGCGCCACTGCACTCCAGCCTGGGCGACAGAGCGAGACTCCGTCTCAAAAAAAAAAAAAAAATTTTTTTTTCCATTAAAGTTATAAAGCTAAAATGAGAGAATGAGTAGACTTAACATAATAGGCAAATATTTTGATAAAAGTCTTCATAACTACATGATAAGTTCATGATCATTGTGGCAAACATGGGCTTATACCTTCCACTCTGTTTTTTTCTGTTTTTTTGTTTGTTTGTTGTTTTTCTTTTGAGACGAGGTCTCTCTGTTACCCAGGCTGGAGAGCAATGGTGCAATCGTGGCTCACTGCAGCTTTGACCCCAGGCGCAAGCAATCCTCCCAGATAGCTGGAACTGTAGACATGTGCCACCATACCCAGTTAATTTTTGTATTTTTTGTAGAGATGGATTTTGCCTTTAGGATATTGCTACAACCACCACTGTGAAACCACAGGCCCATATGCTAAAACAGCCCTGGGAGACAGTTGAGTCCACCCCTTCTCCCATTTTGCAGATGGAGACACTAAGGCCCAGAGAAGGAAATAGAATTGCCACAGGTTCTGCAGTGAGTTCATGGGAGGGGCAAGACTAATGAGAAAACGGACATCTCTTGGACACTCACTGGGCACTGTGCTTTGCATACATGATCATATTCCATCCTCAAAACAAACCTGTGCAGCCAGTTTTGTTAGTGCTCCGGATTCACAGATGAAGCCTCAACTTTGAGGCTCAGACACTGGGAGTTGCCCAGGATCACACAGTTAGGAGACGGCAGAGCTGGAATTTGAAAGCCAGTCTGATTTTCCACACAAATCGTTTGACCACTAACACTTTAGGGTTGCCTAAAACCCAGGCCCCATCTCCCCACTCCCCTAAGTCCACTCTATCCCTGTAGTCCTCCATTATGTTACATTGACTCCTAAAGAAAAAGGATCCAAATGGACACAGCTCTGGAGGATTTGCAAAGCACTTCTGTGTCTTCCTGCACATCATCTCAGGAGATCCTGATCCCAGACCCAGGTGGTAGCCTGGGCAGAAATAGCATGCTCATTTCACAAAGCAAGAACTGTTGGGTTTCCTTCAATCTAATGATTTCACCACCATCTGTGCGATAGTTGAGAGAAGTCAACAGGTTGAGAAACTCCTGTGGTAGGAAGGGAGACCCATGACCTGCCAATAGGGAAGAACAGACATATGGAACTTGGCCAGGGAAACTTAATCCAGAAGAAAAAAGCGTATTTTCTCTCCTTATATGTTTTAAATAGAATAATGAGATAATCCTGGATTTTATTTTATTTTTTTAATTACTTATTTATTTTGAGACGGACTCTAGCTCTATTGCCCAGGCTGGAGTGCAGTGTTGGCAGTCTCAGCTCACTGCAACCTCTGCCTCAGTCTCCCAAGTAGCTGGGACTATAGGCGCCCACCAACATGCCTGGCTAAGTTTCGTATTTTTAGTAGAGATGGGGTTTTGCTATGCGGCCAGGCTGAGATAATCCTAATTTTAAAAACTCAGCTCTTGTGTTTATATTTTAATTTATTCTCAGAGAGGTAGGAGGATCTAGAGGAAATGCAAAATGTGAGTCTTATTTTATGATTTGCTATGGTAAGCCACATTTAATCCCTTTCTTCAGCGAAAGGATTTACGAAGGATACAACACAGTGTACCTATCTGTTGCCTTTATTGTATTTTTTCCCCAGATTTTTATTTACTTTGTAATGTTACAACAATAAGGGAAATTAAAACGGAAGAAAATTATCCATAATTCTACCAGTGTAACAAATGAACTGTTCAGTGCTCCTCTTACTTAAGGCAAAATTTACATAGGTGATTTATGAGTGTAGTTACAGCTTCGTATTCATTCGGCTTTCTCACTTGACAGTTTATCATTATAATGCCACAGGTCTTCATAATTATCATTTAAAAATAAATGTTTTAATAATTATTTTAATGGCTGCTTAATACTCTTTTGAGTGGATATATCATTCCCTAGTATTATATATTTAGAAGGACTGCAATTTTTCACTATCACAGATAATCCCAAAGTACATGTCTTCATACATATCACGTTCTCCTATTTTTGTCATTTCTGTAAAATCCCCAGATCTAGATTTGCTGGGTCAAAGGGCCTGAATGCTTGCATGGCTCTTGATATATATGGACAAATTGCTTTGCCAAAGGCTTTTTATACATTTACTTTGCCTCTAGTAATGGATGAGTAGGATAGTCTCATACCATGCTCTTGCCACAACCAAGGGAAATCAGCAACAAATGTAACTTGATAAGCAACATTTTTACTTCATTTTTACAAATGGCTTGCCAAGCCCGTAGCAGGCTCTTGATTCTCTTATCTCTGTTGCTGTCATAAATTAAGTGCCTATACCAAGAATCTGGGAAAGAGGCAAAGCAATTATTATACCCATTTTGCAGCTGAGGAAACTCAGTTTCAACTCAGGGTTTTGCCCAATAGGCTGGACGGTGAGTAAGTGGAAATGCTGAGACTTTGGTAATATCATCAGCTGTTGTGAACCAAAGATGATGCATTGGTTTCTTATAACCTCCTGGAATGTCTTCTGGGTTTTGAAGCTAGGAAAGCATGTTCACATCAGGTACATTTGTAACTTATTTGAACAGGCCTCATAGACCTTTCAGCCTCCAATTGCTATTCAAAGCATGTGCTTACTTTGGAGGAGACTTTTGATATATTTTGTTTGCCAGAGAATCTGTGACTTTCAGAGTTGGACGGAACGTCAGAGATAATCTCATTCTACTGGGAGAATGGAGATGGAGAAACAGGCCCAAAGAAGAGCAAAGATTTTCCCGGGTTCATTCATGGAGCTGACAGCAGAGTTAGGATCTACATTCTGGTTTAAAATGGTGCCTAGGCTGGGTGCCATGACTCACACCTGTAATCCCAGCACTTTGGGAGGCCAAAGCAGGTGGATTTGCTTGAGCTCAGGAGCCGAGACCAGCCTGGGCAAAATGGTGAAACCCTGTCTCTACAGAAAAACACAAAAATTAGCATGGTATGATGGTGTGCACCTGTAGTCCCAGTTGCTTGGGGGGCTGAGTTAGGAGAATAACTGGAGCCCAGGAGGTTGAGGCTGCCGTGAGCCATGTTTGCAACATTGCACTCCATCCTGGGTGACAGAGAGACCCTGTCTCGAAAACAAATAAATAAATAATGGAAAAAAAAAAAAACTACTTTAAAAATGTTGCCTAGAGTATATAAGTGGGCAACTTGTATATTGTGAGATATTAAAAAATGAATATTTTTTCTTTTCTTTTTTTTTTTTTGAGATGGGGTCTCACTCTGTCTCCCAGGCTGGAGTGCAGTGGCACAATCTTGGCTTACTGCAACCTCCTCTCCCAGGCTCAAGTGATCCTCCCATCTCAGACTCCTGAGTAGCTGGGACTATAGGAAAACGGCACCAAGTCCAGCTAATGTTTTGCATTTTGGTAGAGATGGGGTTGCACCATGTAGTCCAGGCTGGTCTTGAACTGCTTGCCTAGGCTCTGTTCTCGGCTCCTGAGCTCAAGCAATCCGTTTGCCTTAGCCTCCCAGAGTGCTGGGATTACAGGCGTGAGCCACTGTGCCTGACCCTTAAGTGAACAGTTTTTAAAAGCAATGAGAACCATTTGAGAAACACTGGATACCTTATGTTTCTTTTGGAGATCCCTGATGAAATAGTCTGGGTAACAATGTGTTAATGTGAAACAGATTTTTTTTAATTAAAGGATTTCCTATAGACTGATACCCCAAATGACAATTTTTTATTATTTAGTTTTAGTGTTTTGTGGGTATTTGGTTGGTTTTGTTTGTTTTTACTTTGAGGAAATATATCCTTTTTATTAGATTTTACTTTTAGTGTGTGTTGTTTATTTATTTACTTATTTTTTACTTGGTAATCAGTGTCACCGTATGCTTGCAGAGGTATGTGTACACTTAACAATATATCTTGGTGATTGTTCCACACTGGTACTTTAAGGGCTTCCTTGTTCTTCGTATATTTTTCCTGCAGCAGGGTATTCTGATCAATATGTATTTGACTCTCTAATTGGAATATAGTCTCTACCCTCAGGGAGTTTACAGTCTTCTGGAAAAATGAGGTGTGTTCATTATGACTGCTGAAAGAAGGGAGCAGGTGAACTGGGAAGAGATACAAAGTTTGGCTGGAAACAGTGGCTCGTGCCTGTAATTTCAACACTTTGAGAAGCCGAGGTGGGTGCATCACTTGAATTCAGGAGTGTGAAGACCAGCCTGGGCAACATGGTGAATCCTCGTCTCTACTAAAAATACAAAAATTAGCCATGTGTGGCGGTGCATGCCTGTAATTGCAGCTACTCCAGTGGCTGAAGTATGAGGATCACCTGAACCTGGGAAGCGGAGGTTGCGGTGAGCCAAGATCACACGACTGCACTCCAATCTGGGGTGACAGAGCAAGACTGTCTCAAAATTAAAAAAAAAGAGAGAGAGAGAAACAAAGTGTAGTAGGCAAGAAAAGAAATCATCTCAGCTGGTTTTGGATATTGGACATGAGCTCAGACCTGAGAACTGAGAAGCCGCCTGTTGCAGGTGAGTCTGGATGATGGACAGTGACAAGCAGTTATTCATGTGTGAATCTGGCCAACATGAACATTTAGCTGCTGAACACAAAAGCTTGATTTTTATTAGCTATATTTGTTGCCCATATATTGGAACAGATCTTCAAGTGGAAGTCAGATGTGTTATCAGATATCATTTGGAGTAATGAGTGTATTTTCCCAATCTTTCCAACACCAATCTAACAACTCATCTCCAAAAGCATACATACCAATTAATTTGTTTTCCATATACTAATAAGATTAACAACCTCGCATTTACACGGGGTACTGAGTCATGCTCAAATAAAACAAGTTCTAATGAGAAAAATTGAATGTGGCAGCAAACCATGTCCCACCCGGCCATCCAGGTTTATGTATGTTTGTCTGTCTTTGCTACACATATTTTTGTCAGGATTTCACTGTAAACAAGATGATTTCTTTCATGTTCCTTAGGTAAATTTGTTTAATGAACCACAAAGTCACTGTAAATATTGCACAGATCTGAGTGCCTTGCAGTGTGGCTGGGAATCTTTTAAGCTGCTTCAAAAAATGAAATGTGTTCACCTAAAGAACCATATTGGGAGAAAACACTCTTAACATATCAAGGCTCTTAGATATGCAGGCTGGCTTAATTCTATTCTGGACAATAGAAGAATTTGTGGTGGAATGACATGTGACCTTGTCCAGTCACTCTACCTCGCCTAATCTGGGCCTCAGTTTCTTCCTCTCAACTGGACAGAGTCGGCTAGGTCTGTGAGCGTCCTACCTGCTAATCATCAGAATCAGCTGGGGCTGGAGGATGGCAAGTGAGAGCTTTAAAAAATACACCTGGGGGCCGGGCACGGTGGCTTATCCCTGTAATCCCAGCACTCTGGGAGGCTGAGGCAGGTGGATCACGAGGTCAAGAATTTGATACCTGCCTGGCCAATATAGTGAAACCTTGTCTCTACTAAAAATACAAAAATTAGCTGGGTGCGGTAGCACACTGTAATTCCAGTTACTCGAGAGCACAAGATTCTTATGCCAAGGCACAAGAATCGCTTGAGCCCAGGAGGCAGAGGTTGCAGTGAGCTGAGATCACACCACTGCATTCCTGCCTGGGCGACAGCGAGATTCTGTCTCAAAAAAAATGCAAACAAAATACATGGCCAACCTGTCCTACTAAATTCCATTCCTACTAGACCCTAAAACTCCAATCTCTGAGGGTTGGGGGTCCCAGAGTTCATATTTTTAAAAATAAATTTTTCATGTGATTTGATGATCAGGCAGGCTTGGGAGCCTCTGCAGTAGACAGATTACCACTAAGATCTTTTCCAGATTTCATGACCATCAAAACTGATGATTCTAAAAACTCATCTTGGAAAATACTGTTGCATGTCTGGGCGGAAGAAGAACACTGGTAAGGGAAGCAGGAACCTGGATTCGAGTCCTAGGGCTCCCCTCAAGCTATGCAGGGGACACTGGAAAAGCCACTTCACTCTGGACCTTAGCATCTTCATCCACAAAGTAAAGGCACTGGAGCAGGCAGTGTCAGGGCCCTTCCTCTCACATTCTGCACCCTAATTCTGATTCCTCTGGGATTCATTGTTTGCACATAAAGCACCCTTAGGTGACTGAATACAGAGACTGGTAAGGGAGGCTGGCTGGGTTCATCTGCAGTAGCCTACCCATTCTTCCTGAGGCCCAAGGAGTCTCTTCTGCCTTGTACCCTTGGTGGGTCCCACCCCTCCAGCTCTTTCAGAGGAGCTGAGGGTGTGTTCTGGCCCAGAGCCAGGCACGTCCTCAACCCTCACTTCTTTCCTCCATTTAGGACTCAACTCATTCTAGCTTTTCCTGTTCTTCCAAGACAAGATCTATGAAAGATCCCCTGATACCTTATCCCCTACATTCCCAGCCCAGAGATCCCCTACATAGTAAATCCACAAAAGTATCTGAGAAATGAATGAATGGTTGAGTGAACGATTGTCATATGAGCTTCCTTCCAGCTGCAACAATCAATGCCTCTGTCCCTCTCTGTCCTCAGAGGGTTCATCCTCAGTGAGGTGAAAGAGGACAAAGTCTTGTCAGGTCTACTTACCGCATAGGACCATGCAAAGAGTGGGCCACTTCTGCAAAACGTTGAGCCTCTTAGTTTTACTAACTTCATATGAATGGCATTATACCGGATGTATTCTCTGTGTCATGCTGCCTTTTTTTTTTCTTTTTTTTAAATTTCCAGACATGGTTTCACTCTGTTCTCCAGGCTAGAGTGCAGTAGTGCGACCTTGGCTCACTAGAACCTCCGCCTCCCAGGTTCAAGTGATTCTCATGCCTCAGCCTCCTGAGTTGCTGGAATTACAGGTGCGTGCCACCATGGCCAGCTAATTTTTCTATTTTTAGTACATACCGGGTTTCACCATTTGGCCAGACTGGTCTCGAACTCCTGCCTCAAGTGATCTGCAGACCTTGGCCTCCCAAAGTGCTGGGATTACAGGTGTGAGCCAGTGTGCCCGGCCTGTGTCTTGCTTCTTTCAACCAACATTACATTCTATATACTTGCTAGGATGGGGGTTATTAGCATTCACTTTTAATTACTCATTAAAGTATATACATATACTTTATGCATTTTCAGTATCTGCACTATACTTCACAATAAAAGAAGAATTGAGGGAGTCCAAGACAATTACTGTTTGTTTTCAAGAGACAACCTAGAATGAGTGTTCTCTTTTAGCCATTTGTAGAAAAAGTGGCTGGTGTGGTGGTTCACGTCTGTAGTCCCAGCAGTTTGTGAGGATGAGGCAGGACAGTCACCAGAGCCCAGGTGTTTGAGACCGGCCTGGCCAACACCATAAAACCCTGTCTCTACAAAAAATATAAAAATCGGCTGGGCATGCTGGTGAGCATCTGTAGTTCCAGCTACTTTGGAGGCTGAGGCAGGATGATCACCTTACCCTAGGAGGTTGAGGCTTCAGTAAGTCGAGATCGCACCACTGCACCCCAGCGTAGGCCACATAGTGAGACCATGTCTTGAAAAAAACACAAAAAGTGACTTGGAACCTGCAAGATCTTTACAAATGGCAAGAACCTTGGGGAAGTTTTTCACATGGGAACTTTACCTCAGAGCTTGTGTTTTTCTCACTCCTTGGCGAGTATTCAGTCAACAGAAGCATTACCCTCACTATATGGGTCACATATCACATAAGGCTGTGCCTCACCTACCAAGTGGCCTGACCTGTCTGAACTTCAGTTTCTTCATATAGATAACAATGATGTTGCTGGCATCACGGTGGGGGGTGTGGAGGATGCCCACAAAAATAAGGTATGAGGATCCGACTTGCCATACCCTGTGACTGGGTCTAAATCTGCACGTGTGGCAAGGTAACAGTGTGGAAAATGGGGGTTATAGGCTTTGTGTTAATAAACTTGAGAAAGAGTTGGGGGAAATCATTTTCCACTAACAGACCCAGTGCAGCAACACTTCAGTATTTACCTGCCTAGGCTGCCTCATGCATTGCTCTGTGGGGAGTCGGGGTTTAATGAAGTAGGATAAACCCCACATGCACATTAGTTAGCCTCAGCACAGGCAGGATTAACTTTACACTCCATTTGCAAGAGAAAATCTCCTCTCCTAGAGTTTGTTATAAAAGGATTTAGAATCACAGAATGATAGAGCTGGAAGAGAGCCCCTAAGACATCATCATAATTCTATTCCATCATTTTTCAGAAGGTCAAAGAGACCTGCCCAAGAGAGCAGAAGAGACCTGCCCAAGTCACCTACTGAATTAGCACAGAGCTCAGGTTGGACCCCAGTCTCCAGATCCCCAGGCCTGCATCCTCTCCACTTTCTCCTGTGCTGCTCAACCACTGCCTTATAACAAAGGTAGGGTAGCATATTTCTCTTTCTGGCTTTGCTCTCTACCCCTTGAAACTCACACCCTCCATATTCAGGTTTCATGGTGTATGAGCAAGGTTTGCGTGTACTCAACTGAGCTGGCCTCCCTCGTGTCAGTGTAGCTTTGCACTTGGTGTTTCCTTTGTCTTCATTGGTCTTCCCTCTCTACTCTTTCCAAGGAGACTCTATTCAGTATTACCTTCCCCAGGAATTCTGAATCATGCCCTCTCCCATCTTTCTAGACTTTGAGCTCCTCTAGAGTAGGGACTACATCTTCTTTGTCTTTGTATCTCACTGCCTAGCAGGGGAATAGCATGTGGAAGACACAGTAAACATTTGTTGAATGAACAAATGACCAGATGAAATAATAAATAATTAAACATACAAATGAATGAATTAAGTCAAAGGCAGATAGGAGGCAGCATGGGTCTCAAGCAACCTAGAGCTCTTAACAAATTGCCAGTTTAGCTCAAGTCCTTCCTTATGGAGCTCTGGCCTGTTGTAGATGTTTTCCATGACTACCATGGTCCATGACCCGCCTCCTTGGGATGGCCTGGACTCTGACCACATATCACTGAGCTGAATCTACCATAGCCCTGGGCTTTCACCTCAGGCCCCAAATAGACTGGCAATGAGCCATCATTTCTGTCCTTGCCACCATCTTCAACCAGTTTTCCCAGGGCTGCCTGCACTGGGGGATACACCTAGGAAATTTCCACGTGAGACGTGAAGCCTATTTCTTCAGGTGACAGCGCTCCTCAGGGTTTAGTGCCAACACAGATTCCCCATGCGCACCTCAATTCTAGCAACTTGATTAAAGAAGGCACCTTCAGATGTCCCTTGTTTATATAGACTTCTGAGAGGGAAAGTTAGGAGTGTATATAAGTACCAATACACATGTATACGACTGGGATAGGCATTGAAGTAGAAGTCAGGAGACTTGGGGTTCAGCCCCAACTTTGTCAGCATGGCAAAATGGTTAAGCATGTGGATTCTGGAATTGTACTGCTGGGTTAGAATCCCAGCTCTAGCACTTACTGGCTGTTAGCCTTGGGGAGGTTACCTAACCGTGGTGTGCTTCATTTCCCCACCTGTAGAATGGAGACAATGATATTCTCTGCCTCACGGAGCTGGTGTGAAGAATACACGAGGTAGGCTGGGCTCCGTGGCTCACACCTGTAATCCCAGTGCTTTGAGAGGCCAAGACGAGAGGATCGTTTGAACGCAGGAGTTTGAGACTACAGTGAGCTATGATCATGCCACTGCACTCCAGTCTGCATGACAGAGTGAGACCTAGTCTCTGGGGAAAAAAAAAAAAAAAAAGAATATGTGAGGTAATATATGTAATGTGTTTAGAATAGCGCCAGGCACATAGTAAGTGTTAAATAAATGTTAGGAATTATTTTCTCAGACCCTTAGTTCATGTTATTCCTTCTGCCTGAAATGTTCTACCCTCTGGCTTTCTGCATGCCCAGCTCCTTCTCCTTCAAGTCGCCACTTAATGTCATCTCTTCAGGGAGACCTTCCTTGACCTTGTCTAGAATATATTTTCTCCCTCATCTCTGCATCACTGAATACATGGAGAATGGACCAGGGTGTCTCTAAATCCCTTCTGCTTCTTACCTTGTGTATTTTCCACTATGTTATTTTTTAGTCTTACTGTTCCTCCCATAAGCCTAGGCTATTCATTTATGTGATTAACACAGAGTAACAAACCTGTAAACTGCAGGCATATCTGATTTGGAACAAGCTGAGGAATCTGGCACCATCGAGTGGGCCACTGATTGTATTTCCAGTTTGCATCTGGTCCTTCTTGTTACATCTTTACTTCTGTTCCAGGAGTGTCATTGCCAAAAGTGGTCGGAGACTTAAAAGTTTACTTTTTCCTTTTGGCAGCATCAGTAAACTGGATTATTAAAGTTTCGTCTTCCCTCTTTGAAACTCCCAAAAGAAAAGATTTCACAAGAACAAATCTTGGCATACAAAGAAAATGAGACAAAGAATGTAATCATAATAGTAGTGAATGGTTTTCAGACTGACATCTGTACATTAAGAATATGTAAAAATACCAATTTCATGCTCTGACAACTTATTCTGCATCAGGGGTGGGGTAATATCTTGGGAATGCCAAATGTCAAAGCATTACATAATGTCAGCTATTCATGTGCTTCTTTGATGAGATATCACTGGGAATGGGAATTCCTTAAGGGAGAGATGCCTTAAAGAGTGGAGAGGAGAGGGAAAGCATAAGAAAAGGAAAGAAAGGAAGGAAAGAAGGGACAAAGGAAGAGAGATGCTGTCAAAATCATAATGAGTAATTGTGTAAAGCAAAGTTAATGTGTGTGTGTGTATGTGTGTGTGTGTGTATATATATATATATATATATATATTTTTTTTTTTTTTTGAGACAGAGTCTCCCTGTGCCACCCAGGCTAGTGTGCAGTGGCTCAGTCTCAGCCCACTGCAACCTCCAATTCCTGGGTTCAAGTGATTCTTGGGCCTCAGCCTCTGAGTAGCTGCAATTATAGGCGCGTGCCACCAAACCCAGCTAATTTTTGTATTTTAGTAGAGACAGGGTTTCACCATGTTGGCCAGGCTGGTCTTGAACTCCTGACCTCATGTGATCCACCTGTTTTGGCCTCCCAAAGGGAGATTACAGGTGTCAGCCACCATGCCTGGCCTACATATTTTTATTTTATTTATTTTTATTTTTTTTGAGACGGAGTCTCTCTCTGTCGCCCAGGCTGGAGTGCAGTGGCACGATCTTGGCCTCACTGCAAGCTCTGCCTCCTGGGTCCATGCCATTCTCCTGCCTCAGCCTCCCGAGTAGCTAGGACTACAGGCGCCCACCACTACGCCTGGCTAATTTTTTTTTTTTTTTTTTTGTATTTTTAGTGGAGACGGTGTTTCACTGTGTTATCCAGGATGGTCTCAATCTCCTGACCTCGTGATCCACCCGTCTTGGCCTCCCAAAGTGCTGGGATTACAGGCATGAGCCACCATGCCCAGCCTATATATTTTTAAACAGTACATACAATCCCAAATCTAAGCCACCATATGTAGGGTTTACTTATCTCTGTTTTGATTTTCCACAATTAGAACATGCATGTTTAATTTCTTTTCTTTCATAGGTGTAACTATGCTATTTTTTTTTGCCTGAATTTTTGTAACATCCACAGAAATCCAAGTGAAAAATGTTTTCATCATCCTATTGCTCCAAGTAATCAAACTTGCTGATTTTTTTCTGTTCTGTTCTAGTTTTTGTCCAAATACATAATATCCTGCAGTGGCTATTATAAGCTAAAATTCACATGCCTTCTAAAATTGTATCATTGGAATTTCCCCACATTATTATATGGATTTCATAATGACCACTTTAATTACTTAAGAATATTCTGAAGTATACTTACTCGTACTACAATTTACTTACCCATTCTCATGGTATTGTACTTTAAGGTACCTCCCCACTTTTTAGTTATAGGTAGTACCTATTAAATGTCTTTTGTGTTCAACATACTTTTAATGCATTCAACAAATTTTTTTTTTTTCTTGACAGGGGTTTGTCTCACTTTGTCACTCAGTCTGGAGTGTAGGTGGTAAGATCCCAGCTCACTGCAACCTCAGTCTCCCAGGCTGAAGCGATCTTCCCACCTTAGGCTCCTGAGTAGCTGGTACTATACGCATGTGCCACCATGCCTGGTTTTATATATATATATATATATAGTTGTTTTTTTTTTTTTTTGTATTTTTGGTAGAGACAGGGTTTCGCCATGTTGCCCAGGCTGGTCTTGAACTCCTGAGCTCAGGCATTCCTCCCACCTTGGCATCCCAAAGTGCTGGGGTTATAGGCATGAACTACCACTCCCGGCCCTCATTGAAGAAACTTCTATATGACATGGGCTGTGTTCGACAGTAGCGATTATCTGGAAGGATCCTGCTTCAGGGTCTAGGGATGGAGATGGACAAATGGACACACAACTGCAATTCAGAGCTCCAGTGCCTTGCTTCCCAAAGTGCGGTTCATCGACAAGAAGCATCAGCATCACCTGGAAGCTTCTTAGAATGGAAACTCTCAGGCCTTGCCCTAGACCTACTGAATGAGAATCTGAATTTTAACAAGATCCCCAGATGATTCATGTGTACATGAAAAGCTTGAGAAACCTGCCAATTCCAGGGTTTCTCTACGTCGATGGGTCACTTGATAATCCCCAGTCTCTTCAGCCTCTTCTTTACTTTTCCATAGCCACAAGCATGCTCAGGTCTCTCTTACCTTAAAAAATCCAGTAAAAAAGCTACAAACCTCCCTTAACCTGGGTCCCTCTCTAGTATGGGCTTCATAAGAAGACCTTCTGTGTGTTCCTCCATAACCGCATCTCCTACTATCTCCTCAATCCAGAGCACGCTGGTTTCTGCTCCCCACTTCACTCAGACTGCTCTGCAGATGGGCTCTGGGACCCCCCTAGCTCCCCACACATCCAGCGGTCTCTCTAGTTTTCATTTCCCTCTCTTTCCCAGTGTTATTTGACACCACAACCAATCCTGTCTCCCAAACTCTCTTCCCAAGGTCACCTGTCCCTCTCAGTTTTCTCCTATTTCTCTTACCATGCTATAGTGGTATCCCATCCTTCCCCCTCAATCCGTCAACTCCTGGTCTGCCTCTTAAACCTTGAGGTTCAACCCCAGGGTGCTGTCCTTGGTTCTCTTCTCACTCTACACATTGCCCCTCAATAAGTTCATTCCTGCCCGAGATTGCAATGATCATCTTTCGGCTGAAGACTCCCCAATACACAACACATGTAGATGCAGAGCTCTCTCTTCCTGTGCCTTTCTTCTCTCTCCAATTGCCCACCAGGCTTTAGCACCTGGATGTCCCAGCACTTCAAAGTCAATGAGTTCAAAAGTGGTCCCCTTAAACATCTACTCTTTCTCTGGTTTCTCTGTCTCAATAAATGGTTACACCAGCCACCCAGTGATTCTCCCCTCCTCCCCTACCCCCAACGAGTCACTATATACTGTTGATTCTCTCTCTGCTTCATCTCTTAGATCTATACCCCACATCATTCCCCTGGTTTAGTTCTCATCACCTGTCTCCAGGATGACTGCCACAGTTGCTCAATCAGTCTCCTTGCCTCTGCTTCCACCCTCATCACCCCATCTTTCTCCAATCTAAAGTGATGGTATTATTTATAATATGAAAATATGATTCCTTTGGTTTTTTTGAGACAGGGTGTGTCACTCTGTTGCCAAGGCTGGAGTGTAGGTGACACGATCACGGCCCACTGCAGCCTCAACCTCCCTGGACTCAGGTGATCCTCCCACCCCAGCCTCCCAAGTAACTGGGACTCCAGGCACGCACACTCCCATGCCCAGCTAATTTTTGGGTTTTTTTTGTGGAGACAGGGTTTCAACATTCTGCTAGGCTGGTCTTGAACTCCTGGGCTCAAGCAATCTGCCCACCTTGGCCTCCCAAAGTGCTAGGATTATAGGCGTGAGTCACTGTGCCTGGCCTTGAAAATGAAGTCTTTTTTTTTGGCAGGCAGAGTCTTGCTCTGTCATGAACTGAGGAGTGCATTAGTGCTGATCTTGGCTCACTGCAGAGCTCCATACTCCGAGGTTTCGCCATTCTCCTCACCTCAGCCTCCCGAGTAGCTGGGACTACAGGCACCACCACCTTGCCCGGCTAGTTTTCGTATTTTTAGTAGAGATGGGGTTTCACCGTGTTAGCCAGGATGGTCTCGATCTCCTGACCTGTGATCGCCATCTCGTATCTCTAAAGAGATGCTGGAATTGCAGGCTTGAGTCACTGCACCCAGCCGAAAATATGATCTTAACATATCCCTGTGACTACTATTAAACTTTTCCAAGGATGTCCAGACATATTCAATCAAAACCTCAGAGAGGTAGGATGAAGACGAGATTTTTGCTGTTCCATTCTCCCTCAAGTGCAAATTACTGGCCAACAAATAACATCCTTGTGCCAGGCGCAGTGGCTCATGCTTGTAATCCCAGCACTTTGGGAAAGAGCAAACAGGATCGGTTGTTAGGAGTTCAAGACCAGCCTGGGCAACATAGTGAGATTCTGTCTCTATTTTAAATAATAATAATAATAAGGAAAGAAAAAAAAGACAAATAACATCACTGGCCCTGCACTTCAGGCACTGCAGAACCAGCAGAGTCCTTGGGAGTTAAAATACTCCCTTCCGAGGTGGAGGTTGCAGTGAGCCGAGATCATACCACTGTACTCCAGCCTGGTGACAGAGCTAGATTCTGTCTCAAAAACAAAAAAACAAAAAACCTCCCTTCCTACTGCAAGGTCTGTGATAGACTTTAGAACAGCACAGCACCCTGCAGACAGAGACTACTAAAGTAGGGGGAATTCTTTTTTTGAGGCAGATCTCACTCTGTCACCCAGGCTTGGAGATGCAATGGCAGATCAGCTCACTGCAGCTCCGTCTCCCGGAGTTTACGCCATTCTCCTGCCTCAGCCTCCCGAGTAGCTGGGACTACAGGCGCCGCCACCTGGCCAGCTAGTTTTTGTATTTTTTAGTAGAGGCGGGGTTTCACCGTGTTAGCCAGGATAGTCTTGATCTCCTGACCTCATGATCCGCCGCCTCGGCCTCCCAAAGTGCTGGGATTACAGGCTTGAGCCACCGCGCCCGGCCGGGGAGTTCTTAAAAACTAGCACATTGTCTCTGCCAGCCCAGATATGGCCAAAAGATTCTACTACTTTCCCTTTCTTGGAGCATGTGTCTCCAGGCCACAGACACCCCATGCAGTGGTGTGCTAATAACTGTCTCTCTGGGGGAGAATGTCCAGATGTAAAGCAGCTGCTGATTTTCATAGTATATAAATATCCCCACAATGGTTGGTTTCAAGTTACCACCATGATGGTGTTGAACACTTTGTTGGGAAGAGATGCACAGCAGCACATCATTACATAACATCTCCACCATACAGGTAAAATAAGGTAACTTACCTTAAGAACTAAGACAACAGTACGTAGTGGGGCTGAGAAGGTACAGAAACCATGCCTGTGATCCTAGCACTTTGGGAGGCTGAGGCAGGAGGATCACTTGAGCCCAGGCATTTGAGACCAGCATGGCAAACACAGGAAGACCCATCTCTACAAAATGTTAAAAAATAAAGTAGCAGGCATGGTGGTGAACATCTATAGTCCCACTTTCTCAGGAAGCTGAGCCGAGAGGTTCACTTGAGCCCAGGAGTTTGAGTTTACAGAGAGCTATGATTGTGCCACTGCACTGTAGCCTTGGCAACAGAACAAGACTGTGTCAAAAAACAAACAAACAAACAAACTAGAATTAGGAAGTGATGAATTTTGAATATTTATTATCATTTGAAAAATATAATTTCTTTCTTCCTCCCCTCCCCTTCCCTCCCCTCCCTTCCCTTCCCTTCCCTTCCCTTCCTTCCTTTTCTTTCTTTCTTTTTTGAGACAGGGTCTCCACTCCAGATTCTGCCAGACTGGGAGTGCAGTCAGTAATTCGTTTTTGGACGCTAATTTTTATATTTTCAGTAGGGGCGGAACCGACATGTTGGTCAGGCTGGTCTCAAACTCCTGACCTCAAGTGATCCACCCGCCTCGGCCTCCCAAAATGCTAGGATTACAGGTGTGAACCAGCATGTCCAGCCTATTTTACTACAATTTTTTAAAAAGGAGAATCACTCTGTCTCAAAAGAAAAAAAAAGGGGGGAGAATCAGTCCCTAGATCTTATGACCTGAGTTTAGGGGATCAGAGGAGGGTGGGGGTGAAAATAGAGCAGTGATGGGACTTCTCTTATGAATAGCCTCCCTTTTCCCCTCCCTCCCTTTTCCCCTCCAATACTGGCTGGGTCACGTACTATGTTGGGGGCAAATGCATGTCCTTGTGTGCACTCAGAGATGAATAAGACATAGCACCTGCCCTGGAGGAGTCAGTGCTACAGATAAGTCAGGGAGGAAGCATGCAAGCCAATTTCACAGGTGGAATGATAAGGAAAATTATACGTCATGACCCGAAATCTTCCCATTCTCCTCCTTTCCCCTCTCACCCCAGTGCATGATTCTGAGTCTCCATAAGAGGAAACCGCACAATATTCCTCGAATCAAGGTTAGATGAGAAGATTTAATAGCATTAGGAGAAACAATCTGGGAGACCCAGATGTTTAAAGCTCCAATTATGGAGCTTTAAATGGAGGCTTTATATTTCACACTTGGAATTAAGGTTACTAAATCCTCTAGATGTTTTCAAATAAGCCAAACTCTCGCACAGATAACAGGAGAGTAATTGTAAATTGACTGAGAGGGACCTTGAGCATAAGCAATCAGGAAACAGTTTAAACAAGTCCTCATTCTACAGATGAGGACACTGAAGTGCGTACAGAGATAAAGTGGCTTGAAAGTTCACACAGGAAAATTATGTCATAACTGGCACAATAATCCTGTCCTTTGACTTTTAGTTGAGGGCCCTTGATTTTTCTGCTCACCTGTTGCTTTGCTACAATAAAATGTTGTAAAATTTCCTTTATAAGTAGGATTTTCTCTTCTAATACTGGAATGACTCACAGAGGGAGAAGTAAGTCTTTGCAAATGATAAATATATACTGCTATGGGTTGAACTGTGTCACCCCAAATGATATGGTGAAGTACTAAACCCTAATATCTCAGAATGTGACCTTATTTGGCCAGGCGCAGTGGCTCACCCCTGTAATCCTAGCATGTTGGGAGGCCCAGGTAGGCGGATCGCCTGAGCTCAGGAGTTGGAGACCAGCCTGGGCAACATGGTGAAACTCTGTCTCTACTAAAAACACACAAAAATTAGCTTTAGCTGCTCTGGAGGCTGAGGCACACGAATTACTTGAATCCAGGAGGTGGAGGTAGGAGGCAGCTGAGATTGTACCACTGCACTCCAGTCTGGGTGACAGAGCAAGACCCTGTCTCAAAAAAAAAAAAAAGAATGTCACCTTATTTGGAAACCAGCGTCATTGGAGATATCAGTTAAGATATGATGGGTTCTTAATTCAGTATGACTGATGGCCTTACAGGAAGAAGAAGTAGACACACAGGGAGAAGATGTAACCATGTGATGACAGAGGCAGAGGTTGGAGTGATGCATCTACAAACCAAGAGATTTTGCCAGGCACACACAGGCTTAGGAAGAAGAGGCAAGGAGGGGTTCTTCCCTAAAAGCCATCAGACAGCATGGAGCTCTACCAACATCTTGATCTTCGGACTAGCCTCAAAACTGTGAGAAAAAGAAATTCCTGGCATTTAAGTGCCCATTTTTTATAATTTGTTGGCTAGCAGCCCTAGGAAATGAATGCAGTATACAGTACATTAATGTTGACAGCATGTAGGTTTCCTTAGGCCCAAGAAGTGGGTTTATCAGGCCCTTGGGGTAGAGGCAGTTATGAAGCAAAAGTTGGGCTGGGCTCAAATATTTGGTAATGTGAAGCCCCAAAGTTCAAGCAGCCAGCATGTCCTTATCAGGGTTTATCCCAGGATACTGACAATGGATGATGAGCAGAATCAGAAGCAAAGGTGGAGGAAATATTTGTCTTCCCATTTAGGAAGAAGTTGTAGTTTCCAGATCTTTTGATTCAGCATCTCTGGTGGATCTGAAGTTTTGCATTTTTATGCAGGATTTAAAAGCCTCTCAGGTACACATAAAAGCAGCAGTTCTCCTTCCTTGTTCCCACCAAACTCCTCCTACCCCATGCCAGTCACAGCCTTTCTGTATGATCCAAAGCCAGAAAAGATTATAAAGATTGGTTGTTAAAACCTCACTCATTTTGGAGTCTTGCTGCGATTTGCAGGCTGTGGCAGTCAGAGATGTGCCCATTTACTTTCGGTGTTAAGTCTTTGAATTAGAGTCTCTGCAGGAAACAGGTGTACATTCTAAATAAGGAATTGAGTAAAAGGTTTCGCGGATGGTTTACCAGAGGGTGGGCGGGGTGCTGGAGGCTAAAAAGACAACAAGGTATGGTATCCTAGGGCTAGCCATTGCAGGGGAGCATTCACCTTTAGTTGGGCCTAAAGAGACGGAAGGAGGAGTGGCTATGAAGAGAGGCCACCTGACAGGAGCTGTGGTCTTTGTAGAGGAACACAATCAGCTCATAGAGATCGCAGAGAGGGAACCACCTCACTAGTGACCATTCCCTCCTGTCCTCTAAATTTGGCACTATTGCCAACCCTAACTTAAAGAGACTGAAGGGAACAAAGGGGAAACAAGCCTCAAAGCCTTAGCGGTGATGGGCTGAAAGCACCACTAAGAGCAGAAACAATATAAGGATGCCCGCTTTCATCACTGCTACTCCACATGGTACTGGGGTCCTAGACAGAGCAGTTTGGGAAGAAAAAGTAAAACACTCTCATTATTTGGAATCACAATAGTCATCCAAATTGGAAAGGAAGAAATATTTACAGTTGCAGAAGACAGGATTCTACATATAGAAAATCCCAAGAAGTACACAAAAGATCTATCAGATCTAGTAAGTGAATTTAGCAAAGTTGCAGGGTACAAGATAAACTCAGAAAAACCAGTGGTGTATGTATACATCATCAAAAAGTGATCCTAAAAAAAAAATTCCAGAATAATAAAATACAATTCTTAGGAATAAATTTAGCCAAGGAGGAAAGACTTGTACACTGAAAGTTATAAAACTGCTGAATAAAATTTAAAAAGACCTAATTTAATGTAATGAAATTCCATTGTTATACATCAGAAAACTTATGGCAATACTCCTAAAATGATCTATGGATTTAATGTAATCCCTATCAAAACTCCAATGGCCATTTTTGCAAAAACGGAAAGATTGATCCTGAAATTTATAGGAAAGCCCCAAATAGCCAAAACAATGTCGAAAAACAGAAACAAAGTTGGAGAACTCCCACTTTCTGATTTCTCTCTCTCTCTACCAATACCGTACGGCAGCGTAGGATGCCGGGAGAAGAAATCCATTGGCTGGAAGATAAAGAGGGACTTTTCTTAATAAAAAATGATTCATCCATGTAAGTGTGATACCTCTTTTAATAACAACTCAAAATAGCCATAGCCAAAAAAATGGTCTCCAACAACCAAGAAGTCATGTAAGCCTCCAACAGCCTGCCACCTAACTTCTCCACTGGGACGCACCTAACCTGGCTCCGAATTTCTACCACCAGCCGTCAAAACGAACATACCTGCCAGGGTGAGAGATTTAGATTGAGATTTACCGAGAGGGATGAGGTTTCATTTTAGAGATTCCGGAATACATTTGGCTAGTATACAGGGCATGGAAATACTTCCATCAAAACCATATTCCTTTGGGGCTTCCATCCAGCATGTTTCACCCCTTCTAAAGACTTCCATCACTGACGCATTTCCATTAATAGGGCATTTTGTTGTTGCCTCTAACACTGTTTTCCCATCGCTCCTTGGATAGAAATAAAATTTCTTCGTGATGTATTCTAAGCTCCTAGCTCTTGGCCTCCTCCTCTCTCTTCCTTATGTCGCCATAGCCCCTCCAAGTGCTCCTATCATCACTCCCCCTACTCTGTCTCCCCAGCTCCCAGGATATTTAGCTCTATTGATTTCCATTCCAGGGACTCCTTTTGTGCACCTGCTGTTTCCTCTGCCTGTTCTTGCCATCCTCTACTTTTCCTTTCTCTGTGCCCAGTCCTGCCTGCAGATCTCAAAGGTGTCCAATTCTGTAGACTTTTCTCTAACTTTTCTTAGTCCATTCCACCAGGCTCCCAGAGCCTCCCTATATAGGCATTTATTCAGATAGTTTCGTATTGGTTTTTATTTATTTGTTTAAATACTTTTTAGGAGATATTGTCCTGTTGGATTTGTGGCTTAGTCTCAATCTCTTGGCCTCAAGCAATCCTCCTGCCTCAGCCCTCCTGGCCAAGGAGGCCTCTCACTTTATGCCTGGCCTGCACTGGTTTCTTTTCCCCTTTTATTTTGAGATAGGGTTCACTTCTTGCCTAGGTTGGTGTAGGTATGGATCATGGCTTTTATTGCAGTCTTTGGATTTCCGGTTTTAGGTAAGTGATCCCACTCGTTCCGCAGACGTCCTGCTCAATGCCTTTATATCTTTGCAGAGATGAGGATCTTGCCATTGCCCAGTTTCTTCAGTCCTGCAAACCCTGGCTCATGGATCCTCCTGCCTCGCCTCCTAAACCACCGCACGTCCACCGCCTCACCACACAGCCTCCCAGGTGGAGCCTCTTAGCTATTGTCTAGATGGGTGTGATTCTCTGCTAAGAAAACCAACATAGACATGACAAAAAAATCCCCTCTCACTATTTCCCAAGCTTGGCACAGAAAAGAGTTCCCAGGGGAAGTTCTAGTGAGCAAATAGTATAAAGTACAAATGAGAAAAGCCATTCCTCTGGGAGAGATATCAAACATTCTGAAAATAAAAACTGTGTGGAAGTCTCCAGGATTTTACCACAGATCCAAGTCCAAGCAAGAACAGGGATCCTAGCCAATTCTGTCCCTGGCCCAACCTCTGTGCAGGAAACAGGAAGTTTGTATTGGGATAGGGGAGGATATAACCCTTCTGTAATTAATATACCATATAAGAAATACACCACCTACATGGCAGACTGCCCAAATCAACCACAGAAGAAATACTGATCCCGGAAGGAGAGGCAGAGGGAAGACGAGCATCACAGAGAGTCCCTTTAAAGCCCCCATAATAAGCAACGGCTCACCCAACTGAGGGTGAAACAATGGATAAGCAATGCTGTTTTACAAAGTATCATATCTAGAAGTTTTCATTTTCATAATTGTGCTTTGGAAGTTGACTGCAGTAAATCCGTGTGGCCTGCTATGCGATGAATGATCTTACCTTATTTCTTAAATTAGTTTCTTTGTAGTTAATCTTAAAAGTCCTGAGGGTGTTAATCTTATGGTAGCATTTCAAGCAAGATATGTGGAAACTGGAAACTGTGAAAGCACTTGGGTCCAGGATGGGCAGCCAAGAGAGCAGCCCTTCCAGATGATAATTCCCAATATCTCTTTGAGAGCTCTGTGTGATCCTTCATGTCTGATAATCTGTGGATCCAGGGCTCATGGACATTTAAAAGAAAGGCATGCCTTTAGGGTGGCAGCTTCCTCAACATGTTACTGATGATTACGCTTCCAAGATTCCTTGTAGCTGAATCTGATTTCATTCTTAAAATAAATTAGAATCCCCAAACAGCCTTAGCTGTATCTATTATAGTCATTTAGAGCTAAAGCCTCCTTGAGGAATAAAATTCCAACTAAGAAGAAGCCAATAAAAACTGGGAATGGGTAACTCCCTTTGAAATACTAGTTCCTTATCCCTAGGATTTTACTGTAATGAGAATATTATCATGTATATAGTTTAATTTATACTATACATTTTTAAATTTCATGATTTCATAAGGAAAGACAGTCTCCAAGAAAAATTAAAAGCCATCTATATGAATGTCCAAATTTTCAAGAACGATTTCCTAGCCTGGTTGAAAATTGCGTGCTCTCTCCATCACCCTGCAATTGGAAGAACTGCAGAATCATGAATAATACAAAAGGATGTTAAACTTTTCAACAAATCCAGATGGGTACCAATGTCATTGAGAATTCCTGAGAATCACCTTGATTGCTGCTTCAGACCTAGGAGCTTGAATTGAATATCACTTACCAGTTGGAATCTATTGGCTTAAGTGATGACAGTTTCTACAATAACATTGGTATTGTTTACTTTTAAAATTGTACAGACACTAAGTTTGTATTTTTATCAAATAAAAAATGTCCAAACTTTAACATTCAGTCATTTCCCTTGCTAGCCTTCTATTTTTTCTCCCTTATCATTTAGACTTTGGTGCAATAGAAAGAATGATGGATTGTGAAATGTAGGCCAATTTTCTTAACACTAACCTTGTTGGGACCTTGGTAAAATCTCTTCTTCATTTTGCATCTTAGTTGGTCCCTTCTGCAAAATGAGAGAGTTGGACTAGATGTCCCTTTCAGCCATGATTCTAGGGTTCCATTACACACAGTCACTGGATGAAGAGACATCACTCAATGCAAAGACTGAGCTGCCATGAGAACCATCAAGTATAGTCTTGCAAGACTTGAGGCTGGCTATAATGGAGGCCTAAAGTCTTACTTCCAATCTTAGGTAGCAGGGAAATATGTCCATCAGGGTTATGCTGCTCATCATCCCTCTACTCCCCCGTTCACCACACCATGCTATGTCCTGATATTCAGAGTCAGGCTTGTCAACACAGAAGACCGCACACTTGTGTGATGCTTTGCTGATCCCGTTCCTTTGACAGAAGATCTTCTGCTTCTCTTACCTAGCAAACTCTCACTCATTCTTTTTATTTTGTCTTTTTAATTTTTATATTTGGATTAATTTCACATTCTGAGAAAAAATGCAAAATCAGTACAAAGAATCCTCATATACCTTTTACACAGATCTCCAAAATGTTAACTTTTACCACACTCCTCTCTCTCTCCCCCAGCTCCCAGAATTTTTCTTCCTAGCCACTCTCTTAAGCATCAGTTTCAGACATGATGCCCCTTTACCCAGATACTCAGTGTGCTCAACCTAAAATAAAACCAAGGCTGCTCCCCACATAACCATAATGTAAATATAAAAATCAGGGAAATAATGTTAATATAGTACTGTCCCTCTAACCTAAATCTTGGATGTTGATGCTTTCAAGCCAATTGTTCCCTTTTTAATGTGGTACAGTAACTCAGTTTCTTTGCATTTCCCACACTGATAGTTTTGAAAGTCCATTATTTTGTAGAATGTCCCCAATTTGTTTTTGATAGTTTTCATGTTTATTCAAGTTATGTAGTTTTGATGGAATTACCACAGAAGTTACATGCTGTTTTTCTCAATGAATCATGTCTCACTTTTTGTTTAGATGAAAGTCCTTCAATTCTACTCCCACCCTCCTTCTAAGATGTGAATAACCACCGCTACTAATTGGCATTCGTAGTATTTTGTCTATGTATCTATGTAATAGACATCTACATATAGACACACATGTACCCTTTTAAAACATAAAATGGGTTGGGTCTGTGCGCCTTCTCTGGCTCTGTAACTTGTGCAGTTTGGGTGGCCGAGGTGGGTGGACTTGGAGGCCGGGAGTTCAAGACCAGCCTGGTCAACATGGTAAAAATCCCACCCTTACTAAAATACAAAATTAGCTACGGGTGGCAGGTGCTGGTAGTAGCTGCTACTTGTAGAAGCTGAGGCAGAGAATCACTTAAGTGGGGAGGTGGAGGCTGCAGGAGCTGGAGATCATGCCGCTGCACCTGCAGCAGAGCGAGACTCTGTCACAAAAATAAAAAAGATTTCAATACACCTACTGCTCTGCAATTTACCTTTTCATTTAACTGTATGTCTTTGTGAATCCTTCTGTATCTTTTTAAGGAAGCTGGTCTACAGGCGCAGCCACCATGCCCGCTAAGTTTTGTATTTTTAGTAGAGATGGGGGCTGGCCATGTCGGCCAGGCTGGTCTGCACCTACCGGGCTCGAAAGTGGATCCTCCCACCTCAGCTCAAATAGCTGGGACTACTGGATGCACATCACCATTCCCAGCTAATTTTTGTATTTTGTTCAGATGGGGTTTCGCCATGTTACCCAGGCTGGTCTGGAACTTCTGGGCTCAAGCAGTCTGCCTTCCTTAGCCTACCGTTATTATAGGTGTGAGCCACTGTGCCAGGCCAAAGTGCATTTTTAAAAAATAGTATAAGTATGTCCTTGCTTAGATCGCTCCCCTTACTAATGAATATTTGTTTCATTTTTTCTATCACAATGTTTGTACATAAATTTAAGAACATACCTCATTTATAATTATGCATAGATGCTACTCAAATAGCTCTCCTAACACACTTTTCCAGTTTGTATTCTCATCTACTGTGCATGAGATACCTTGGTGCTTTTCTTGACTGTTGGTGATGTGGAGCACTATTCATGGCCTTTGGGCTCTGTTCTGTGAATTGCCTGTTAGTGGTCTTTGCTGTGAGAATGCTGGAATTGGTCGGCCTTTTTCTGACTACTTCTATTTCTCCAGGCCTCACTCAACTCTGTTCCTCTGCAGAGGCTTCTCCATTTCCTAATCAGCCACCACCCTCCCTCTGCTGTCCCATAACACTGTTCACACCATGCCCAGGCCTTCATTTACCAACCATTCCATACAGAATCTACTCATTCCAAAGTGTCCACTGTGAGCCCTCTCTGTGCTTAGCCTTTGGGCTAGGTGCTGGGTGGAAGCACACGAGCCACTCATCATAGACTCCATGCTAAAGTTCAGTTTTGAATGCAGCTTTGAGCATGTGAAAAGAGCATGAGTTTTAGATCTAGACATAACTTGAGTTGAACTCCAGCTTCACCACTTCCCAGCTGTGTAACTCATGTCACTTGATCACTCCAAGTCTCCATTTGCTTCAGTGAGGTGGGGCTAACTCCTCCCTTTTAGAGTCACTTGAACTGGACAAGAGACAATATATCTGAAGTGGTTAGCCAGGGCCCATTTACACAGTAGGCTTGCAGTGAATGAATGGTAGTTGAAAGGCAACTGTTAAGAGGTCAAAATCAGTTAGTTCTCAGAGGTTCTAGGAGCCATTAACAAACTGGAAAATAAAAAGGAAGGAGGTAGCTCCTCTGTTTGCAATGCAAAGGATATGGATGAGTGCTGCTTGCCCAGATCCTGCACAGAACATCCTTTATCTTTCCTGGTCTCTGCAGCAGATTTCTGCTTTGTCCTGGCCCCTGTCCCAATTCAGCTGTGCACTGTTGATGTACTACTGCCACTACTGTGGGAAGAACAGGTGCTTCCCTTCTCAAATAAATGTTGGTCTCTTTAGAAGATACTGTGTAAGAAATACTTCAGGATACTTATGCAAGCTGTTACCCATGATTTCAAGAAGTAGGGGCTGGGCACTGTGGTTCACACTGAGGCGGGAGGACTGCTTGAGACAGGAGTTCAAGAGCAGCCTGGTCAACATGGCAAGATCCCATCTCCACAAAATGTATATATTTTTAAATTAGCCAGGTGCAGTGTAGCGATGCATGCCTGTAGTCCCAGCTTCTTGGGAGGCTGAGGTGGGAGCATCTCTTGAGCCCAGGAGGTTGAGGCTGCAGTGATCTGTATTCACACCACTGCACTCCAGCCTGAGTGACAGAGTGAGACCCTGTGTTGGGAAAAAAAAAAAAAAAAAAAGGAGAAGCGGGGACTAGAGACAGCTTCAATTAGAAAGAGAAATGCTGTGTATGTGGAGAGAGAGGCTGAGGTGGGAAGTTTCCCTGAAGACCCAAAACTTCAGTGGAGTAGGGTGAGTGGGTATATGTTAGAAGGACAGCGAGAAGGACTTTACAGGCAGTGGAGTGTTCTTTGCAAAGGCACAGATGTGGGAGGGCATAGTGTGTTCTGGCAACTGCTCAGGATTCAGCGTCAATGGTAGGCAGATGTCAGCTCAAGAAGTGCCTTTTACGCCATCCAAAGGACTCTAGGTTTTAAGACATAAACTAAAGGGGTAGGCTGAAGCATTCTGAGCATGGGAAAGCAGTAAATCTGTGTTGAATGCATGTGTGATAGTGGGAAGATGGGACATGGTAATTAGGAGTACAGTCATGTGTCATTAAAGACTGGGATATGTTCTGAGAAATGCATCATTAGCTAACTTCATCGTTGTACAAACATCATTGAGTGTATTTACAGAAACCTAGATAGTATAGTAGATGGTATAGTCAACTACACACCTAGGCTATACGGTAGAGCATATTGCTCCTAAGCTAGATAACTGCATGTTACTGTACTGAATACTATAGGTGATTGTAACACAATGGTATTTGTATATCTAAACATGGAAAAGGTACAATAAAAATATGATAAAGTAATCTTATGGGGCCACTGTAGTATGTGCAGTCTGTTTCTGACTGGAACATTATTAAGTAGCACATGACTGTATGTCCTAAACTTACGGCCTTCTATAAGCGTTACTTAGCCTTTCTACATCTGTTACCTCCCTCCCTCCCTCCCTTCTTTCCTTCCCTTCCTTCCTTTCTTTTTTTTTGTGAAATAAGAATTTAAAAAATCAACTTGAAAGTGTTGGCCAGGCTCTGTAATTCAGGCTCACACCTGTAATCCCAGCACTTTGGGAGGAATAGGCGGGAGGCTTGCTTGAGCCCAGGAGAGCAGGAGTTCAAGACCAGCCTGGGCAACACGGGATACCACAGCTCTATAAAAAGAAAAAAAAAAAAAAAAAAGAAGAAAGAAAAATTAGCAGGTCCCAGTAGCGTGAGCTTGCAGTCCCAGCTACTTGAGAGGCTGAGGTGGGAGCAACACTTGACTGGAAGGTAGGGTACAGTGAGATGTTATAGTGCCACTGCACTCCAGCCTGGGTGGCAGAGCAAGACTCCATCTCAAAAAAAAAAAAAAAAAAAAAAAATACAACCCACAAAGTATTGTTGAAATTTAAAATATTATATATAATAGATATATAGGAGTAATACCGGCACTTAATAAAAGCTCAATATTTTTAAAAAGGTGACATTTGTTTTATACAATACACATTACCTAAACAAACAATCCAGTCACCTGTGAGCTGCTTCTATGCCTCTTTCCTTATCTGTAAAAGTGGTTCTCCAGTTTTACCTTTTCATAGTACCCTGTCCTTCTCCTTCCCAGCACTTACCACAATGTTAATTAAATGTTCTAATGCTTTTCTAGCCAAACTCTTAGACTTTAACCGTTTTCCCAGCCAGACTCCTGGCTCTGTGAGACCAGTTGCTTAAAAATGTAGAGCTTATCTGCACTTTCTAACACCACCTATCTCTTAACACACATAAGTCACACTTATCTTGAGGAGAATTGAGAGGGGCCAATGAACTGGCAAAGTGTTTCATTATGACAGGAGAAAAATAGCTCAGAGCAGTCTATGCTATATTAAAAGTATGCAACAATTTACTTTATTTTAATCTTTTTTTTACATTCCTGGTAACTCACAGAACAAAACAATTTATTTTTATTTCTATTTAATAATTTAAGAAATAGAGATGGGGTCTCACTATGTTGCCCAGGCTGATTTTGAACTCCTGGACTAAAGAGATCCTCCCATGTCACCCTCCCAAAGTGCTGGGATTACAGGCATGAGCTACCATGCCTGGCCCCTCCATTTTTTTTTTAAATTAAAGATATGGGGTCTCTTATCCAGGCTGGAGTGCAGTGGTGTAATCACAGCTCACAGTGACCTTGAACTTCCAGGCTCAAGCAATCTTCCCACCCCAGCCTCCTGAGTAACTAGGACTACAGGCCTGCCCCATCACACAGCTAATATTTAAAATTTAAATTTTTTTAAAATTTTAATTTTTATTTAATTTTTATAAAAGGATTTTATAAAAAGGAGATTTATTCTTTATCTAATTTTATTTTTTGAGACAGGATCTCAGTCTGTTACCCAGGCTGGAGTGCAGTTGCGTGGTGCATCACCGCGCCCGGCTAATTTTTAAAGATTTTTAAGAGATAGCTTCTTGGTATATTACCCAGGCTGGTTTCGAATTCTTGGCCTTAAGAGATCCTTCCCCCTTAGGCTCCCAAAGTGCTGAGATTACAGGTGTGAGCAACCCCACCAGCCTGGCCAGGCATTCAAAATTTATCATGCCCAGAGGGACCTGAGTATGAGACCTCAGTCAGCACCATCCCCATGTACACTAGCAATTGTTTAAAGGCACTTTGTTCTTTTCTGTCCTGTACAAGCATCACCCTTTATCTTCGTGTTCCTAGAATTCGTGATAGAAAGAACAACGTATAGCCAATGGATAGGTTGTTATTTTAACGTAAATTCTTGCCATACAATTTAGCAAGGGCCTCTTTTCTTTTTTCCTTTAAAAATTCACTTGTAGCTGGGTGCAGTCGCCCACGCCTGTAATTCCAGTACTTTGGGAGGAAGAGGTGGAAGGATCAATCCCTTTAAGCCAAGAGTTCGAGCTTCCTGGCCAACCAAATAACTCACTTGAAACTGCAGCTAAGATCATGTATTAAATTAAAGGTAACTTGAATTGATGCTCCCAGGTTGCATTCCTGAGACTTGGCCCAAATAAATTCTCTATTTATATTAACTTTGCCTCAGTTTTTCCCTTAGGTTGACAGTTATTTCTACAGTTGTACAAATGGGTTTACCTTGAGTATTAAAATAAGGTGTGAGAAAGGCAACTGAAACCAGAGGGCTCCCATCACAGTCTTGTAGCCTTCGGAGGCTTCCAAAGGATCAGCATTAACTCCAATATTTAGCAGTAGTGCAGCTCTTCAAGATTCATAAAGTGTTAAATCTGTTGCCTGGAATTCCAGAAAGAGGGGGAGGAAGCGCCCAGTGTGAGCTGTGTTCAACTTAAACCTAAAGGTAAAAGCGACCAGCCTAAGATCAGGAGCGCAAGGAAGAAGCTTGAAGCCATGCGCTCTCAAGGAGGCATTTCCCGCTCCAGGGCTACCCAGGACCGCGGGCCAAGCTGCCAGCCGCAACGGCCCTCGTCACGCAGGCGATCAGCTCGGCTCCCGCGCCACGTGGCACTAGGGGGGCGTCCACCGAGCGCCAGGGAGAAGGAGGCAGAGCCCGGCCTCAATCCCGCCTGGGTCCTCATGGGACTTGTAGTTTTCCTTGCGGACATAACAGGGCACGAACTCCTCGGCTTTTGCCCGGTAAATAGCATCTTTTCCGTACGAGTCATTCAAATAATAGACGCAGCCTAGGTAACTTCAAGAGAAGATGGGAAGGGGAAGGGGCAAAGCAAGGAAGGCAAACCTAAAGATTATAGGCGGGGCAGAGAACGGGTTCGCACTCAGTACGCATGCGAACACCAGGCGCGGCAGGTGGGCGGACACAGAAAGGCGACGCCGAGAACTGCGTTGTCCCGGAAATGCCTTCCCTCCTCCCAGGTCTGCGTGGACGCGGCCTCCTTACCTCATTTGTCCTCGCCCCTCCCTGTCCCTCTACGCGTTTTGGTTCCTGGCTGGTGCTTCCTGTTTGCAACCGCGGCAGTGAGTATGTCTGTGACGGACCCCGAACCACCCGCGGCCTGGGACGCCTGCCTACCCTACGTCTCTCCCGCCGGGCTGTGGAACTAGCGCGTGCCCCCTCGCCGGCCTCGACGTCTCCCGTCCGCCCCTCACTCGTGGCAGGGCGCAGCTCCTGGTTCCTCAGTTGCGCGCCTACCCACGCGGCCGGGCTGCGGGTCTGGGGGTCCGCGTCTCTGGCCCTCCAAGGGCTAAGGCCGTGATTCTGGAGCGGCTGGGCGTCCAGGGCCTCGGTGCGGGTGGCGTGTCTGCCCTTTTTATCTCTCCGCAAGATCCCCAGTCTTGTAGGGAAGCCAGTCAGTGAAGCGCAGAGATCTCGGCGCGCCGAGAGGGAATCCAGTCTTTGAGGACCGAGTCCTCCCGCCTCTGCTGTCAGAAGCAGCAGCTGCAGCCGTGGAATCCAAGATTTCGGGAGCTGTGTCCCTCTCCTCATGTAAAACAAGTAGACTTGGACTGTGTTTACTAAGGCGCCCTTTATCCCTCCCATCCTATGAGCGGACAGTTGCCCTCAACTTTCGGGAAGAGCTGCCGGTTCGGTGGAAAAGCTGTGGCTGGGAATCAGGAGGCCTGTGTTCTAGCCGTGGCTCCCCCACGAACTCGCTGGCGACTCCCAAAAGCTCTTATTGAGGCTGAATTTAAGATTATTTCAGATTACACTGTTGAATTAGGGGCTCCATTAGGGCCTTTTTCGCTCAGTAAGTTTATCTGAGCCCCATTTCTCCAACTATAAAACGAGAGCGTTCAGTTTGATGACTTTTCAGGTCCCCTCAGAAGCTCTTGACTTTGTGGTTTTCTTTTTCTTTTTAAACTTTTATCTAAGACCGTTAGAGAAGTGACTTCGTGTTTTGAATAGTTAGGCTGTCACATAGAAAGACTTTTAAATGGATTGTGCGTATATTTAGGAAAGCATTATGCTTTGGAGACAGTTTAGCATTGCTGCTTTCAAGGGAATCTGAGGTGAGGAATAAACTCAGGAAGGATCGCAAGTGAGGATTATAGTAGTATGTTAGGTATCAGGGTAAGAGACTGCATGACCGAAGGAAAAGGGCTAAGGGAAAGGTGAAGGAAATGTTTCCGGATAGGATTAATTCTCATAAAAATCATGTCTATATCCCAAGAAGAGCTGGGACTTACGTGACTAAATTTAGCTTATTTTTTTCCCACCGAAATACTGTGTTCTGTCTTTTGTGACCTTTGTTTCACACATTTGGATTCTCCACCCCAAACAAATTTGATTCAGAGTGGCCATCGCATTTGAAAAATGGACAGACATTTTAACCGCTTAGTCAATTGTGTTTCAACTGTCCTGTCGGGGCAGTTCACTAATAGTAAGAAAGGAATTTTATGTTGAAAGTAAAGTGTGTTCATCACATTCCAATGAAATTTGGACTGAAAATGAGGCTGTGGATTTGATTTAAATCGACCCGAGATGGATGCCTCTGTCATCAAGAAGGAACATCTAGAGAGGCTAAAGGTGCTTTGGAAGTAAATAAGAGCAAAAGATCAGAATGACCAGTAGGTAGACTGTGAGAGCGGAAGGATTGATTAAAGACTGCATTAAGTAAATGCTGAAAGCTTAAATAAGCCTTAAGTTGTCTAGTTTAAAACCAATCAATGAATACTGCTCCCTCTTTTGAATAGTAATAGCCTTTGCAGTTATTCTATAACTTTTATATTTGTTAAGATATTTTAATTCTTAGATCTAAGTTTCATTTCCATGATACTTTAGGATCTTATATGGGAAACATCTTTTCTGGTCATGGGATTGATCGTCTTTGAGTACCAACTTGGGAGATTCTTGAATGGCAAACTGACAAATGTGTGTTTTCCTTTTACCTAAAATGTCTCATTCAGTTTTTAAATTGTGCTGGGACGTAAAATGGATAGTTGTGAGGTAAATTTAGGTGTTAGAACCAATGCAAATATTGCAATGAAGGAAGGTTTTTTTTTCCCCAAAAAGTCTTAATTTGAAGTTAACTTATTTGAAAGTTTTATTTTGGGCCATGTGCGGTGGCTCACGCCTGTAATCCAGGCACTTTGGGAGGCCAAGGCGGGGGAGAGGGGGATCACGAGGTCAGGAGTTGGAGACCCGCCTGGCCAACATGGTGAAACCCGTCTCTACTAAGAATACAAAAATTACCCAGGCGTGGTGGCGCGTGCCTGTAATCCCACCTACTTGGGAGGTAGAGGCAGGAGAATTTCTTGAACCCAGGAGGAGGTTGCAGTGAGCCAAGATTGCGCCACTGCCTTCCTGCCTGGGGAACAGAACAGGACTCCGTCTTGAGAGGAAAAAAAAAATTATTTAAAAATTGTAGTGAACAATTGGCTGAGAATCACAGAAATGTGAATCACTTCTAGCTGTGTTCTTAACCACCTGCATAACCTTGAATTAGGCCTCCTATCTCTTTGTACTTCAGATTCCTGATGGGAAGATTGAGGAGTCTGTATGAGATAATCTGATTTTGTTATCTAGTTAGTATACTTGGGAATCATGTACAGGGATCAAAAAGCCAAGAAAGCCTTCTGAGTCAAGGGGATGTGTGTGTGTATGTAAAAAACATACATTGTCCTCTGAGACACTTTTTAAAAGGGTAAATTAAATTCATTTGAACGTAATTAAAGCAGTAACATAAACCAAAACAGCCTCAGGCTGACCTTAACCCTGGCATACATAAGCTACCTTAATAAGAGAGCACGTTATGCCCAGCACAATTTTCAAGTACAGAAGGTACAAAATCCTCTTAAAGGCCATAGGGGCTAAATTGTTAAATTCATTTTTCTACATTTCAGGGAAAGAGATAAATCCCTCGACCCAAGGAATTCAGTTTTTATTATGGTTCTGTAGTTTATTTTTGGCATACATTCACAGGTGTGCCTATGGCTCTATTCTTAATCCCTTTCCTTTGGGATGGCTCCAGGAGGCGTACAAATTTGTAACTCTGTAATTTAGCTCTTTAATTTTTTCTGTGCTGCACTGGAATTATGTTTTATCTTAAGTCAACACTGGATCCTCAGGATGGATCCAGTGAGGATTTTGAAAGAAGCATAATTCCTTTGACTTCTTTTAGAATTAATTTACCTATTAAATAAAAAGGAAAGGATTCATCTTTTATTTGAATTCCTCTGAGGCTAACAATTCAATATAAACTGATAAATGCTATGAGCATTATTCAGACAGCCACATTCAATTTGTGTGATAATAACAGCATAGCCACCTGAAGGACAGTACAACAAGGGCACAGGCATATGATACCTTTTAGAAGAAAAGCATTACATGTTGGTTTATTTATTTCTGGAAAACAAACAACTCCAGTAGGAATGTAGTGCCTTTTTGGCTCTTGTCCATTTGGTTTTTGGGATTAAGGTGGTTCTAGTACCAGAACTACCATCACAACACCCTGGTATTTTGGGGCAGAAATTTGGGACATTAAGAAAACAACTAATTTTAATTTTATGTGTATAGCTGTTAGTGGAAGAAAGAATAAATTGGCATCATTATTGCTCTCTAGGCTGTCCCTGATTTTGGACACACACTTATTTTTCCAGGGCTCTCAGTAGTCCATCATTACCTAATAGAAACATCTACTGTATAGAGTTTTGGTTGCTGATGCTAGAATTTAAGACTTTGGAGTAGTTGAAAGACAACAGAGAAATTCATCTCATAATTTTTGTATTTTAAGCACATACGAGATTTATCGGGGCTGAAGAACAAATGCCCAGTGGTGTAGTTCATTTATTCATATATGAATTCAACAAACGTTTGTAGCTGACCCCGAAAATACCAGTTACCCTACTTGGCTTTGGTGATTCATTGTTTAGCAGAGTGCATATAGTTCCTTAGTTCCTGCCCTCCTGGGGTTTGTGATCTGTGTTCCTTGGAAATTTATGTTGAATAAGTAATTAGAAATGTGATGAGTGTTTTGACATGTAAAGTGCTTATGGACGCCCATAAAAGGGGCTCTTAATTTAGCCTGGTTGGAAGTGATTTTGAGCTGAGTTTAAAATATGAAGGCTGAGGAGGATTTAATATGCTCACAGTAGAAAGTAAAGTGTTTCACTTTATGCATTTATTCCCAAAGTTGGGAGTTTTGTCTCAATATTGGGTCATTATTAAGTTTGTATTTATACCTTATAAATATACATTATAAAAATATACAGTTTTGTAACTAGTACAGAGTTTTTAGGCAGAGTCTGGCTGTGTTGCCCAGGGTGAAGTGCAGTGGCATGATCTTCACTCACTGCAGCCTGTGTCTCCCAGGTTCAAGGTATTCTTGTGCCTCCGCCTCCTGAGTAGCTGGGATTATAGGCGCATACCACCACACCCAGCTAATTTCTGTATTTTTAGCAGAGATGTGGTTTCACCTTGTTCGCTAGGCTGGTCTCGAATTCCTGACCTCAAGTGATCCACCTGCCTTGGCCTCCCAAAGTTTTAGGATTACAGGCGTGAGCCACTGCACTGGCCCACGCTTGTTTTATTTTTGAGTTGGGTTCTAGCTTTGTCACCTAGGCTGGAGTACAATGGCGTGACCATAGCTCACTGTAACTTTGAACTCCTGAGCTCAAGCGGTTCTCCCACCTCAACCTCCTGAGTAGCTGGGACTACAGGTTTGCACTGCCACGCCTGGCTAAGTTTTTAGTTTTAATTTTTATGGAGATGGAGTCTTACTGTGTTGCCTAGGCTGTTCTCAACTTCTCACCTCAATGTGATCCTCCTTCCTTGGCCTCCCAAAGTGTTGGGATTACAGGCATGAGCCACTGCCAGCTTAGGCATTTTTATTTATTTTTTTGGCCAATGATCAGAGGGCCATGAGATTAATTTGTTAATTGAGAAATACACATTTACACCGAAACAGTAAACAAAACTGTTTCCTGTTAGGGATTTTAGTCATAATCGAAGTAATATTCCTGTGTATGCTTGAAAATATGAGCTGTAGAACCAGAACCAGGGAAAAGATGAAGAATGGATAGGCTAGTGAGAGCTACTTTAAGTTTTGTTTTAACATTTTGGACAAGGGTTTTGTGTCCTGCAATAGATCTCAACTTGTTTTTCATTTACAATATACCTGTGAAATCTTACATATCATGTGCTGCATAATAGCATTTTGATTAAAGACAGACCGTATGACTGTGGTCCCATAGGATTTGTATACTGTTTTTGCTGAATCTTTTATATGCTCAGATACACAAATACCATTGTGTTACAGTTATTTATAGTATTTGGTACAGTAACATGCTGTACTGGTTTGTATCCTAGGAGCAATAGACCATACCATATAGCCTAGTTGTGTAGTTGACTACACCATCTAGGTTTGTGAAAATCATCCTATGAAGTTTGCATGTTGAAATCACCGAACAAAGCATTTCTTAGAGTGTTGACTGTGTTTCCATCAATAACTATAACTCAATTTGTCAGTAGTAATTCTCGTTAGGGAGTGGTGGGACTTAAAGGAGTGGATCCTAACAGGACTTAGAAATCCTTGGAAAAAAGGTATTTTAATATGTCTGAAAATAGTGATGGCCTTCATATTAGCAGTTGTCACTAACAGGTGATATTGTTCCTTAAACTCTCATGATCTGAACTTTTAAAATATATTCTGTGTACAACTTTCTCTTTTGCAGCTTCAAGGTTACTGACTTTTTATGATGTTTGGTGGCTATGAGACTATAGAAGCATACGAAGATGATCTTTATCGAGATGAGTCATCTAGTGAACTGAGTGTTGATAGTGAAGTGGAATTTCAACTCTATAGCCAAATTCATTATGCCCAAGATCTTGATGATGTCATCAGGGAGGAAGATCATGAAAAAAAGAACTCTGAGAATTCGGAATCTTCGAGTGGTAAACCAAATCAGAAGAAACTAATCGTCCTTTCAGATAATGAGGTCATCCAACTGTCAGATGGGTCAGAGGTCATCACTTTGTCTGATGAAGACAGTATTTATAGATGTAAAGGAAGGAATGTTAGAGGTCAAGCACAAGAAAATGCCTTTGGTCCTTCTGCTTCCCTTCAGTCTAATGAGCTGGTTGATAAGAAATGCAAGAGTGATCTTGAGAAGCCTAAACATGAAGAGAGATCAGATGTAATCCGAGAGGTCATGATTATAGAGGTCAGTTCAAGTGAAGAGGAAGAGAGCACCATTTCAGAAGGCGATAATGTGGAAAGCTGGATGCTACTGGGATGTGAAGTAGATGATAAAGATGATGATATCCTCCTCAACCTTGTGGGATGTGAAAACTCTGTTACTGAAGGTTAGTATCATATTGGCCATTTTGAAAGTAGTATCATCTTGCATAAGGAGGACCGCTTTTCCTAGAGAAAAGACCGATAGGGTCTGCTCCATTTAATTCCTCACTTTTTGGTCTTGTCTTTTGGCTTGTTTCTTATGTGACTCTCTTACCAGTGCCTACTCTAATGGTGGTCTCTCTGAATATCAGAAAGAGTATGTCAGAATACCAAAGACACTCTGCTTCTGGTGTAAGCAGATTCATAGCTGCTTCTTCCTGTTTGGCTAGAGCCAGTTCTGGACCTGAAATCTTACCTCCCCCCCTCTCTGCTTGGTACCACAGGTGAGTACTCCATCCACCTCTGACATTAGCCCCGTGCGCTCGTTCAGCCAACTCTGTTGGGACTGTCTCTTCGTATGGGATTTGCTTACCCAGGAGTTAGATGGCAAGCATAGGGAATGTCTGGCACACAGGATATATGGAATTAGTGTTAGGATTAGGATATTAGGTACTCCACAGTCAGAAACACAGGAAAATATGAAGATCTGTAAGTCTAGGGCAGATTATAGGAGAGAATGCGAATTTTGAGAGCTACGTCATCAAGGATTAAAATTTTGGTGTTAGTTTTGTCTCTGTGACGTGTGTTCATCTAGTCTTAATGCTTATGCCTTCAAGAAGTTCCTTCTTTTCATTTCCCTCCCTTTATGGCTAATGCTCAGTCTCTTGCACTAGTTTCCAAAGTAGTCTTCTTTTATATCGACCCTGTACACTGTTGTTAAAACTGGTATTGAAATGCTCTTTTACTCATAGTACTTTATTGCTGCCCCAAAATTTTTAATGGCTTCCCCAGAAATGATGACATTGAATGTAAATTGTGCTTGGAGCCCCTGGGATTGGCAAATGTCTTTTTAAGAAGCCAGATAGAAAATATTTTAGGATTCCAAGCCACATGATAATCTTAACTACTCAACTTAGCCCTTGTGGGAAAGCAGCCTTAAATAATACCTATAGAAATGAGGGTGGCTGTTCTCAATAAAACCCTATATAAAAAAACAGGTGACTGGCTCAGACTGTAGTTTGCAAACCCTGAGAACTTGACAGCAAAACGAAAAGAGAGAATAGTAGTTAGGACATAGAGCAGAATCACAAAGTTTTTTCCATATAGGTGAGCTCTGATAATGTTTTTAGGTAGAAAGAAAGGAACTTGTGAAGAAGGAGAGACTCATCCTGTTTGATGGATTGGGTTGGGGGCCAGGTTAGAGATAGGATCAGGTGTATGTGTTGTTGAATTATTCCTAAAAAGGAAGAGACACACTAGTAATTGCTAAATCATCAAATATTTATAGAGGTAGAGGAGAAAGAATAAATTCAGATGGATTGAGGTAGGTGAGAGAACATATGAGGATGTGTTTGATTTTCTTGGGAAAATGAAAGCAGAAGTAAGAGAGGGTGGGGGATAATTGGAAGCTTAGAATGTGGAAAGGATGTTTAAGTGCTGTGGGGAATACTTTCAGGCAGTGGTTACCAGTATTTTGAAGATGACAACCTGTTTAACTTCGAAACAATTTGTGGACCACCCATGGTTGTAGTTATGATTTTAGTATTCAATTGAGAAGATGCATATTAGAAAGAAACTACTACTCTTAGATGACTTTGTATTTTATTAACCACAACATTGATATGTGAGAAATAGTGTTTATAATGCATTGCTGTATGTACCCATTAAGGTAACTAATTCTACAGTTTCCCAGGAGGCTGAAGGCTGTTAAGTTGGAAATCATTGCACTCTAGTGAATCAACAATAAGAGAATAAAGGATTGTTTAGAAGTAGTGTTCAGTCAAAATTAAAATATGAACTTGTAATGAACTCACTTTGAAGGATTCCGTAACTTTATCCAGTAATACTTGCCAGCTTGGAGCAAGATGACAGAAACAAAATGATCTTGGGTTAGGCGTAACACTATAGAAGGCCAAAATAAGCATTTAGTTTATTCTTTCTCTAAATTACCTTTTCCTGAGATCATACCTAGTTTCATTAATCACTTCTGTATTTACGGTCATCAAATTGTCGTCTCCTTAACCATTTTGTTGATTTCAGTTTCTCCGTGTACACCTACTGAGTATTTCCGTTAGGGTATCTTACCGTTTCACATTTAACATACTGAGAAGAAAGCTTGATAAGCTGAAAAAAAGCTTATTATCTTTCCTTTGAAACAGCTCCCTGCTGCTTTCTATTTGCACTAGAGAATCTACAGACATGCTGCAGTTGATGGCACAATGTGGGTAGGTTGGGAAAAACATGAATTAGGTGCTGGATTTGGAGAAGAAATCGAACTGTGCCATGTTTGGTAAATGATGGTGATGAGAAAGTAGAACCTCGGATTTGTGTTTTTGTTTTAGCCAAGTAGAATTAAATTCTGCATTTTTGAAAATTAATTTACTTGACTCTTATAAACTGTTACAAATACTTACATATATATTCTGTTTTATTTCCTTGATCCACTAATGCTGTAATCCTATTTCTTTCCAATTAATAAACAATGTATTTAGTACTGATGCCCATTTAAGAGTGTTGTTACTCTGTAATCACTACCCCTTTCATAAACATATCTGGGGATAGATCGGTTCGTATAATCTTTAGAGAGAAGATTTTTTTCATTTCTGTTAAAGTGTAGAGAAAATCTCAAGTAGTTTAGAAATGCCTGTTGTTAAACAGCATCCATAACTATTTTATGTTCTGTTTCCTTGACCTCACTCTGAAGAAAAAACCAAAATTATCTCCCAGAATTATGGCATAGACAACTGCAGTATGACATAAAAGAAAAGATTACAGGCTCCTTGAGGGTGGGTCTTTTCCATACTCATAAACCTACTTATAATAATATTTAGAGTAATGTCTTGACACATATATTACCTGCTTTCTCATTAATTGCTAAATCATCAAACATTTATTGAACATCTCTATGTAGGGTATAAGTAATGCTGAAGTAGTACTGGTGACTTACAGTGGTAAAAGACTTAAGTTTTAGGCTGAGCGCGGTGGCTCACGCCTGTAATCCCAACACAGAGGCTGAGGCGGGTGGATCACCTGAGGTCAGGAGTTCGAGACCAGCCTGGCCAACATGGCGAAACCCTGTCTCTACTAAAAATAAAAAAAATTAGCTGAGAGCAGTGGCAGGCGCCTGTAATCCCAGCTACTTGGGAGGCTAAGGCAGGAGAATTGCTTGAACCTGGGAGGTGGAGGTTGCAGTGAACTGAGATTGCACCATTGCACTCCAGCCTGGGCGATGGAGTAAGACTCTGTCTCAAATAAAAGACATAAGTTTTAGCCTTGAATGACATAGTGTTTCGCTAAAGAGAGAATATAAGAAGCCAAGTAATTTATGGAATTCTCTTCTTACTTTTTTTTTTTTTTTTTTTTAGCAGAGAGGTCTTGCAGTCTGGAACTCCTGGGCTCGTGTGGTCCTCCCACCTTAGCCTTCAGAGTAGCTGGGACTACAGGTGTGAACACAGCTTGGAAATCTCTTTTTTTTTTTGAGATGGAGTCTCGCTCTGTCGCCCAGGCTGGAATGCAATGACACCATCTCTGCTCACTGCAAGCTCTGCCTCCTGGGTTCACGCCATTCTCCTGCCTCAGCCTCCCGAGTAGCTGGGACTACAGGTGCCCGCCACCACTCCCAGCTAATTTTTTGTATTTTTTTAGTAGAGACAGGGTTTCACCGTGTTAGCCAGGATGCTCTCAATCTCCTGACCTCATGATCAGGAGATCACGGCCTGTCTTGGCCTCCCAAAGTGTTGGGATTTCAGGGGTGAGCCACCGCGCCTGGCCAGAAATCTAACCATAGGAGTTAAGCCTCAAAATTCTGGTGATACAAGTGGTTGAAACTTAAAACTTTATTTAAAAAATAGGATTAGTGAATTTGAGATAGTTCATAAGTCTGTGAAAAACTATATAAATACATACGTATTTTACATTTACTATTACTGAATTTGTAGTAAATTTGAGTACAGCACTCTCTCTATCTGTGAAAACTTCAGACTCTCCCCTATTACTTTAATTTCAGTGAGACATTATTATATTAAAAAAATACAGGCCAGGCACAGTGACTCAAGCCTGTAATCTCAGCCCTTTGGGAGGCTGAGGTGGGTGGATCACTTGAGGTCAGGAGTTTGAGACCAGCCTGGCCAACATGGTGAAACCCTGTCTACTAAAAATGCAAAATTAGCCGGGCATTGTGGCGAGCGCCTGTAATCCCAGCTACTTGGGAGGCTGAGGAAGGAGAATTGCTTCAACCTGGGAGGCGGAGGTTGCAGTGAGCCGAGATCATGCAACTGCACTCAAGCCTGGGCGACAGAGTGAGACTGTGTCTCAAAAGAAAAGAAAAATAATAATAATGGGCTTACACATTGGTTTTGCTCTACTGACAGATAATACACAACTCAGAGGCATGTATTTTTTTCCTTTCTATTCTTCCTCTAAATCTTCAACACTTTTCTGATTTTGTGATTTGAAGTTGTTGATTAGCTTCCTGAGGCTCCATTGAGACCGTATATACGTGACACTTAACAGTCTAGCCTTCCTCAGTACATATAGCTATATGATGGTGGTTTTGCCTGTAGTTAATTCATGTCAAAACATAGGCTTTCAGTGCCTATTATATATGACTTTCAGCTCTCTCTACTGAGGGATGTGGGAGTTTATTTCTAAGGTCTGAGCCTCTTTTCCTTTACTCCTTTACTCTTTCCTAAGTCGTCTTTATAAAAACTGTGCATGTTCTATCGTTTGTTTTCCTTCTTGGTTCCCGCCCTTTACTTTTTTTTTTTATTATCCCCAGCAAGAGTGACTTGTAATTCTCATATATTAGAAAGGCAGATCTCCTGGTGGAAGAAAAGATGCACCCAAGGAAGTCAGCATATTTAGTAATTTGTGAGGGAGATCTCAAGTTTGGAAAGGATTGTTATGTAAGACAACAAAATGATGACATATGACAATAATGACAGAATAGCTACTTATTTTCCTGATTAGGGAAGGGATATTATTAGTTCTAGGAGTAACTGCTAGCTCGCTCTTGTACATTTTTTATTGTGGAAATATAAAAATATATAAAAATGTTATAATTGACTTCAGTGTCCCATAAACTAACTTCAACAGTTACCAATTTATGACTAATCTTTCCTGTCTGTAACTCTGTGCCCCTGTGTTATTTTGAAGCTAATCAGACATCATTTCATTCATATGTGTGTGTTTGTGTGTGTATACATCATGTGTGCACCTGTGTGTGCATGTGTACACATTTGTTCCTCAGTGTCTATGGGGGATTGGTTCTAGGACTTCTCATGGATGCCAAAATCTATGGATGCTTAAGTCCCTGGTATAAAATTGTGGAATATTTACATATGACCTATGTACATCCTCTCGTATACTTTAAGTCTGGGGTGATCTTTTGGCTTCTGTGTGCCACATTGGAAGAAGAATTGTCTTGGGCCACACATAAAAAACACTAATACTGACAGTAGCTGATGAGCTAAAAAAAAAATTACCAGCTGGACACGGTGGCTCACACCTGTAATCCCAGCACTTTGGGAGGCCAAGATGGACGGATCACGAGGGTAGGAGTTTGAAACCAGCCTGACCAACATGGTGAAACCCTGTCTCTTCTAAAAATACAAAAATTAGCCCAGTGTGGTGGTGCATGCCTGTAATCCTAGCTTCAGAGGCTGAGGCAGGAGAATGGCATGAACCTGGGTGGCGGAGGTTGCAGTGAGCCGAGATCATGCCACTGCACTCCAGCCTGGGCGACAGAGCGAGAGAGACTCTGTCTCAAAAAAAAATTAACAAAACAATCTCATATTTTAAGAAAGTTTACGAATTTGTGTTGGGCCACATTCAAAGCCTTTATGGCTGTGAGTTGGACAAGCTTGCTTTAAGTCATCTCTGGATTACTTAACATACCCAATACAATGTAAATACCACATAAATAACTGTTATATTGTATTTAAGGAGTAATAATGAGAAGAAAAATGTACATGTTAAGTAGAGATGCAATTTTTTTTGGTCTGGAATATTTTCTTTTGTTTTTTTTTTTTTGAGTCACAGTCTTCCTCTGTCGCCCACGGTGGATTGCAGTGGCGCAGTCTCGGCTTACTGCAACCTCTGCCACCTGGGTTCAAGCAGTTCTTCCACCTCAGCTTCCTGAATAGCTGTGAATGCAGGTACCTGCCACCATGCTTGGCTAATTTTTGTATTTTTATTTTTTATTTTTTAAAACTTGTAAAATTTTAAAATCTTTATTTTTTTTATGAGATGGAGTCTCACTGTGTCACCCAGCCTGGAGTGCGGTGGCATTATCTTGGCTCACTGCAACCTCCGTCTCCCAGGTTCAAGTGATTCTCCCACTTCAGCCTCCCAGGTAGCTGGGATTACAGGCGTGCACCACCACGCCCAGCTAATTTTTGTATTTTTAGTAGAAACGGGGTTTCACCATGTTGGCCAGGCTGGTCTTGAACTCCTGACCTCAGGTGATCTGCCCGCCTCGACCTCCCAAAGTGCTGGAATTACAGGCGTGAGCCACCATGCCTGGCCAGTTTTTGTATTTTTAGTAGAGTTAGGGTTTTACCATGTTGGCTAGACTGGTCTTGAACTCCTGGCCTCAAGTGATCCACCGGCCTTGACCTCTGAAGGTGGTGGGATTACTGGTGTGAGCCACCATACCCAACTGAAACGTTCTTTCTTTCTTTCTTTCTATCTATCTATCTATCTATCTATCTATCTAATCATATTATCGTAGCCAAAGAAATTCCCAGTAATTCTTCCATCATCACATACCCAGCCAGTGTTTAGAGTTCCTACACTGGCTCCTAATTTTTTTTTCTTACAGATTATTTGAATTCGATCCAATCCAGGTACTATAATTGGTTGATAAACTTAAGTATCCTTTAATGTATAGGTTGCCCTTAATCTCTTTCTTTTTTAAATTTCTTGTAATTTGCTGTAATACCTAGATTCTTTGTCTTCTAGAATTTCCAGTGGTCTGAATTTTGAAGTATGGCTTAACATGTTCTACTGTCCTCTGTCTTTCCTGTGAATTGGTAGTTAGATCTAGAAGCTTGATTAAATTCAGATTTTCTCTCTGTTGTGTCATCAATTTGATACACAGATTCATTTGTTTCACTTTGCTTTTGACACGTTATTTTTTAGAATTATCTTTTAAAAGTTTGGTTTTCTTTTATAATCATGTAAAATGTTTATAAGTTTCCAGATTCAAATCAGCAAAACATGATAATATCTATTCAGAGAAGGCAAACCTTCTGTCCAGTCTCCATCCTGTTCCTGTCCTTCCCCTTATGAGTAATCATTAAGAGAAAATTGTTGGTTTGTCCTTACATGTATATATATTTGTACACTCTTGCCCTCTTTTGTTTGTTTGTTTGTTTGTGTTTGTTTGTTTGTTTTTTGAGATGGAGTTTCGCTCTTGTTGCCCAGGCTGGAGTGCAATGGTGCAATCTCGGCTCACCACACCTTCCGCCTCCCAGGTTTGAGCGATTCTCCTGCCCCAGCCTCCCAAGTAGCTGGGATTACAGGCATGCGCCACCATGCCTGGCTAATTTTTGTATTTTTAGTAAAGACGAGGGTTTCTCTATGCTGGTCAGGCTGATCTCAAACTCCTGACCTCAGGTGATCTGCCCACCTCAGCCTCCCAAAGTGCTAGGATTACAGGCATGAGCCACCACGCCCGGCCCTCTTTCTTAATAAATACTGGCATACTATCTACTCTTTTCTCTAACTTTATTTTTTTCTCTTAGCCGTATGTATATCCTGGGGATCAATCCATAGTATTGTGTAAAGATATTTAATATTTCTTATTTCTAGGACTATGGACTGTTTTTGTATCTTCCTCACTAATCTGAGCTGGGCACATTAGGCATGTAATAATTACTTTTTGAAAGTGAATGAATAATTTAAATTAGTTAATGAGTAATGCACTTGTTACAGTCTTAAAATATATTTTAAATGAATAATAGTCTAATTCCACTTTCAGAAGCATGCTTTGTTCTTGTTCCTGGTTATAATTTTTTTTATCGTTTGCTAATTTTGAAATATTTAGGTTTAGCAAAAAACCAATTGTCTCAGGTTTTAAAAAGCAAATGCCTTCTGCAAAAGGAAGAATATGGAATTTTTAAGAGTTGAAGAAGTCATATTAGTTCCTGGTTTATGACTGTTATGGTGTAGAATTTGTGTTAATGCGGAGCTCCTTCAGTATGTATAATTTGGCACACAGCCCCTTTTGTTTGTCAGCATTTGGCACATTGAGGATACCTAACAAATCGTAGGTACATTTATTTATTTATTTATTTATTTATTTATTTATTTATTTATTTATTTTTTCCCTTAGGTAAATGTACTTGCATTCTGCCTTTGCGTATAGAGAAGAGCTCTTTACATAGTATTATTTAAAGTGAAATAATTGCTAGATTAAGGTAAACCACTTTTGAAATTGAAGTGAAATTATGGCCTCAACACTTATGGCAGAAAGTGTTTTAACTATTTTGTGTTAAATCCCTTTTTCTTCCAAAGCTATACACACAGAAGTTTTGGATATAATTTCAAAGGATGAAGAACTTATCTAGAGGCCATTGTTGAATTCCTGGCATTTATTAGGCACTCAACTAAGACTGGATGTCTAATTAAAATTTGAATAGAGTGGGTTACCTATTTGAATTTTAGGTTTTCTGATATATCATTTCATTTCATCTGGGTCTTTACATATGTGTTTTTTTGTTTGTTTTTGTTTTCCTGGCTGGATTAGTTTCTACCTTGCCTGTCTCATATATCTACTTATCTCTCAGTTCTCAGTTTAAAAGGTCACTTCTGAATGAGGTGTAATGGTCATAGGTTCTCAATTAATGGTTGTTGTTGGGTCTGTGACAGCTGTGCAGTTGGGTAGCTTTGACTTTGGGTAACTTAATTTCTTTATTGGTAAAAAATACATTTTATTTTATTAAAGTCATAAAGAAAAATGAGATATTGGGTAGGCTTAATGTCATAGGAAAATATTTTGATAAAAATCTTCATAGTTACACGATAGGTTCATGATCATTGTGGCAAACATGGGCTTATAGCTTCCACTTTTTTGTTGTTGGGTTTTTTTGTTTTTTGTTTTTTTTTCCCCAGACAGGGTGTCTCTCTCCTACCCCACCCCTGCCCCACCTGCAATCTCTCTCTCTCTGTCTCGCTGTTGTCCAGGCAGGAGTACAGTATTGCAGTCATGGCTCACTGTAGCCTTGACCTCCCAGGCTGAGGTGATCCTCCTACCTCAACCTCCCAGGTAGCTGAGACTACAGATGTGGGCCACCACGCCCTGCTAATTTTTTGTATGGAGTTAGGTGGAGTTTCACCGTGTTGCCCTTGTTCACCATGTTGCTGGTCTTGAACTCGGCTCAAGCGAGCTGCCCGCCTCAGCCTCCCAAAGTGCTGGGATTTACAGGTGTGAGCCACCGCCCCTGGCCCCACTTGATTTTTTTGTTTTGTGTTGTTTTGTTTTGTAGAGACAGTGTCTCACCATATTGCCTACACTTGTCTTGAACTCCTGAGCTCAAGATCCCACCTTGGCCTCCCAAAGTGGTGTGCTTATAGGCATGAGCCACTGAGCCTGGCCCCAAGTTGCTTTTGAACAACATATGTCTAGTATGGTGCTATCCTTAAAGAAATTTAATTTGGTGACATTTTATGATCTGCTAGTTTCTGACATTAAACTTAATTCTGAAATCTTAAAATCTTTCCAGATACTACTTACTGGGTGCTTACAATGTACAAGGCACTGTACCATTAAGGTATTGGGATTCAAAAATTGCCGTGTACTTTTTGCCTTTAGAAATCCTAAAATGCATGACAGTATGGAAAGTTGACTGTAAACCAGAGTTAAATGCATTTCTACAAATATGTGAGATGCTCCAGCAGAATACATAATTGTTCCAGGTGAATGTAGTAGATTTTTTAAAAAGATTAAAAAGTAGATAGGCAAAGTACAAGACTGAATTGAAAAGGAACCCTTTGAATTTGAGTTTTGAAAAATGGTTAGGACTTGAAGTTCAGGTTAAATGCAGCTAAAAATAGAACGTGAAGCCCTTAGTAGAAACTTAAGACTGACTGTGTGTGCCATTCATGTTTATATGTGGCTGGATATGATGAAATGTTTTAATAGTATATCTTTTTAGAAGCCACCTCTGCCTAAACAAGAAAGGATTATTTATGTTCTGTATATATTCAGAATACTGTTGGAAGATTTCTTAGTCATAATTTTATTTCATTGCTTTCTGCCTGTTTTTTTGTGTACATATTTCCTTTTTTTCTTTTAAAATATAATTGGACCAGAGTTTAATCAAAGGACCTGACCAACTGTTTAAAGTGTATTTTGTGCAGGGCTCTTCAAAGTAGAGCAGGTCTTAACATACAACTTTTGCTCCTCATAGTTATGTTCTTCCTTATAATCTTTTAGCGTAGGAAAGGATCATTATTTTGTTAGTTTGGAAACAATACATTAAACTTTGCCTTCAGTAACTTCTCAGATCATTAAGGTGGTGTTTTTCCCCCTTCTTTTGTATTCATTGTCTTAATTTCAGTAGTTTCTTGAGACATTTTATACCCTAACAGGTCATAAGAGTGTATTGCCATGTGACATACTTCTCATTAATGTATAGTTTAATTTCTGCCTTATGATTGAAAAATGGCCACATGCTAGAATTCCAGTCACCAGGAGCATCAAGGAGCTCCCTCTCTGATGTTTTCAGCTTTTGTAAGCCTGTACTGCACAATTCCTAAAGCTGCTTTTGAACTGTGTCTTTAGTTGTAGCATGTCACCTTACGCTTAACTATTGTTAGGGCATTTTTAAATTTAATTTCTAATTAGCATAATGACTCAAGCTGTGTTATTCATTGTTCCATGGTGACGTTGTCATAGGGAGAGAAGAAATAAAAATGTTCAGTTTCAACTTTACTTGTGAATGGAGTGAAGTTTGAAGAAAGCTTTTTATGGCCATTGTTCAGCAGAATGAAAATCTCATTAGAAACCCCAGAAATCCCATGCAGCTTTGGGTTGGATTATAATAACATTTTGGAATATTGATATTGTATGTCACTAATTTCTGTGATTTCACTGTAGATCAGCAACATAGGGATGCAGTCTTCCAAAGTTAATTTATGACTTTTAATCTAAATTCATTTACAGTTTTCAACAATGTTAAGTACCCAGGGAGAGAATTAAATTTTACTTTAAAAAAATACATTTCTTTTAGTAACTGATTTGATTTTCATGTAAGATATACTAAATTCGCTGGAAACTGCTTAAAAAGAAATACCATGATATGTATTTATTGAACTAATGACTTAGTTTAGTTGCCGTTAAAATGTTAGTCACCTTATCTACAGGTTTGTATTTTTTTTTTTTTTTAAGAATGGAGAAGCATAAAATTAGATGGGCAACATTTTCTTCCTTGTCAGAAGAGCTTGAATCCTGATGTCTTTTTAAGTGAAGAGTGTTTATATATAACTTTCTCGTAGCTTTTGTTTATTATAAAAATAATCTATTGCATATAGTGATCACTTACCTAAGAAGATAAGTATGATTTATATACACAGTATATTTTTATGGTCAGAAAGTAAATTTGATGTGAGCTACATATGATTAGATAGTAAAACTTTTTTCCAAAGAAGTATAGAATGGAGAACATTTAATCATTATTTCCCCTTCTTAGAGTAGAGGCTGTTCAGATAATTCATATTCTGTAAGTAGGAGATCCTGTATTTAAGACTTTACTAAATTTAATTTCAAAGTAATTTATTAATCTCTTATAAATGCTTCCTTGGTGGTTAAGACTTATTAATGAAGCAAAAGTATTGACTTAATGGAAGTTTTCAGCCTAACGTTTTAAATCTCTTCGTTATTATTTATCTTTGTTTAATTTATTAAAGATATTGGCATGGTTAAGCTTTTGGCATTTTTAGTTACTTGCCAGATTTTTGTTGATTCTGCAAATAGTTAAGAAATAAATATTTTAATTGGGCATCCACCATGTATTATGTCACATTTTCTTTTTAAATCATATGCTTAAGAATACCTAAAGGAATAGATTTGACTTGCTTTTTAGTTTGAATCTTGATCTGACAGCATTGGTTCTGGATGGAGATGTAATTCTAGAGATAAAAATTATTTCTGTGGTATAGATCTGGATTCTAAATGTAATGTAATAATTATTTTAAAGTGGTGTTGTCTGCTAAATGTATAGCTTTTATTTCTGTAACAAATTCTTACCTTAGAATTCCAACTTTTGTCAGTTTTGAAAATTAGTTTATTGTGGACTTGAGAGCATCTGTTCTTAATCTCGTGTTTTGCAAATACATTTTAAGGGAAGACAGCATAAATCTGTGAAAATCATTTGTACTTCCCCTCCCTTGCTTTTGCTTAAATATGTAATTATAACCGCCTCAGTGTGAAAGAATGGATGTTAAGTAGCTTAAGAGGTATTTATTAAGGGAAAATATTTTTATTGGCAGTTCCCTTAAGTCATATTTGTTTTGTAACTAAATAGTGCTTGCAACAGAAATATCTATGATAGGGAGGGAAAGCTCCAACTCTTGAAAACTTTTCGATACTTTTTCCATATTGGTAGTTAATGAGAATTTCTAAAGATAGGAAATAGACTGGTTATGACTGATAATATGATATTGCTAATGTAATACAAATTATGCTTTAAAAAGCCAGGTGAGGAATTCAGGATATAGAAGAACATGACATACGTATACGTTTAACTAAAGAAAGGAGATTTTCTTTAAAGAGAAGATGTGCAACCACAATCAGTCCTGTAAGTTAGTCCTTAATCCTGCGCTAGCCAGTTTTTAGTATTAAATGGTCTGATTTAACATAAATGAACTTTTGTCAATGGTTTTATTTAGAAATAGCATTACTTCCTACTTTTAAGGAGGATTTTAATTGCTAATAAAAATTCGTTGTTCTGATAAGAATTTGAAAGACATCCTTACTCCCATATAATTGAGTATTTTGCTCTTCATTCAACACCTCAGCCCTTTTGGTTTGCTTAAAAAGTGATATGAATTTTGTGGGAGAATAAATATAACTTAAATATTGCTGTAAATGTGTTATATAATCATATTTTGGTCTGGTATTATTGGTTCTTATGTGTATGAAATACTTCCTTAAAGGTTCAAAATACTCAATTTAAAAGTTTCTGGATAGGTGAGGGGTAGAGATCCATCAGGTACTTACTTGGTTGTGGAATATTTGTATTCTTAATACCATGACATTTTAAAGTTATATTAATCCCTTTATTTTTCTGTTTGAGATTATTCAGTTTGGGAAGTTTTCTTTATTATCAGATTTAACAGAAGAAATGTAAGTGGTTGTACCACAGGTCATCTAATTTTCAAACCATGTTGGTTAAACTGACTTTGGTGTATAATTCTTCACCGGGTAGTCAGAGAAGTTCAAGTCGATTGTGATTGAACTCTCTGATTATGCCACCAGTTAGGTTAACATCAGCAGTGAGGGGCCTTCATTTCGTTAAATTTTTAAATTCCATTAAGATTATTTAAACATAGAAGGAGATAGGTTTGTGAAGCAAATTTCTAAAGCAATATTAAGCAAAGATACTCTTTTCTTCCTCTTCTTTTAGATGTATCACATACATGTGTATTTTGATTAAAAGGAAAAAATTTAATCCTTATAGTATAATGCACACTTATTTCTTATTTTTAGAAATTGTTAAAACTAATAAAATTTGTTTGGAAATCTCAAAAGATCTTTAGTAGTATACCTGCAACCTCAGCAGTCCCTTTTTATCCATACAGATTTCTCTGCCTATTGTGGCCGTTTGCTCTAATTTAAATTTCCCATGGCTTTCGGTTGCAGACTTGGTTTTCTGCAAGAGTGCCCATGCTTACATGGTCATATATTCTTGGTGACTTTTCCACTTTTTCCTTTTTGTTATTTTGTTGATTGCTAAAGGAAAAGGGGATTTTTAAAAAAAATTTGTTTCTTTGTTTTGATCTTTCTTCCTTAGCCCATCTATTTGTGTGTTGTTTTGTTTTGCAGATTGGAAAGAGTTATTGTGTGGTACTTAGATCCATGGGGACCAGCAGGGGAAAACTAATTTTGTTCTTGGTTTTGTTTTCTTAATAACAGAAGCAATTTAATTTTTGAGCCATTGAGAAGCTCAAAAGATATGTTAGCGTTATGCATGAAATTGATGGGAAATTATTAATCCTGAAAATTTCTATTCATGGTCACTTTACTGTTGGAATAAAAATGTTATTTTATAGTGTAGCCAAGTTAATACTAGAAATACTAATTAACAGTAAGTGGTACTGTTATAAATCTTTAATTTAAATATTATTGTATATTAAAAAGTTGTTTACAAGAAATCAGTTGTAATTTGATAATATGATTTCTCTTACATTCAATTTTGTGGTCCACAGTGTGTATATATTCAGATAAGCATATGAACATGTGTTTGATTGTGGACACATTTTTACTTTGTCCAGATTTTAAGACTTTGCTTTTTCTTGGCAAAACTTGCATATTTTCAAATGTGAGGAATTTTGTTTTATGAAGTAACTTTGTACTGCTGAATTTAAGTCCTTAAAGTGCTATGGCAATTTAGTTACTGTTAGAAGTCAAAAGTAGAGGTCTGTATTCCCAGCATCTCCCCAAAATATTTTTTCATTAATAGTTACAGGCTTTAAAATATCAAATTATTGTGATCAAAGCTACTTCTGTTTTACAGTTGGTTTTGTGAGGCTGGTATTATACAGTAACATTTAACTGAATTTTGTATTTGCTAAATTAACATAAAATAATAAAGAGATCCTTTTCACCATTTAAAAAATTCTAATAATTTCCTAATCTATCAGGAAAAATGATGTTATGATATACTGTTAATAGACTAAAAAAACTTTGTAATGTTGATAAATAGGGAAAAGAGTTTACTTTTAATAATTTATAATTTTAGATTTTTTTCCTTTGATTGATTGTACCTCATGGTTGTGAGGTGTCTAAAATGCTCTTTTTGGAGATCTGTTAAGTACTCTGGGAACTGGGGTAAGGGCAAGCCTTCTTTCTGTGTCTGTTAATTACAGGTTTTTTTTCTTGTGGATATAGTGCTCTTAGAATATGAAACTGATGTATAGAATTTGTAATTACCAAGAAATAAATAGCAGCATTGAATTTTTTTTCTTTATTTTTGCTATTATTTTCTACTGTGCTTCACGTTTTGATTTCTATCAGATGACTTCTCAAAAAGCAATTTCTTTTAAATCAGTGAGTTTCAAACTAAGAAAATGTATCCTGATAGTCTAATTAGCTGTTGTTTGTCCATGCCATTTAAAATAATCTTTTGAATTTCTAGTCTTTGATTATAGTTATATAGGCTTCATGAGTTTGTACAACTATTCCCCCTTTTAAAGTGTTTTAAAAGGTGTATTGTAATTTTATAATTGATATTCATATGTAGTTATTGAGAAACATGAATCACCTAAAATATATTTCTAGTATTCAGCGCATCAAATCAAGGTATAACCTGTGATATAAAAAGTGGTCCAACACAAGTATACAGCTTTAAAAATAACAAGGAATTAATTCTGTTAGCACGTTTTACTAGCAAATGTTCGTGGAAAATGTTATTAATTCTTAAAGCTTAGTGCTTGGGATTTATTGTGTGTGGCCTTACTAGGAGAACACTGTAGAGCCGAACTTGAAATTTATTAGGGAAAGAACAAACTGGTGAAGTGCTTTTATGCTGGTAAAAAACTTCACAGACAATTATCAGACAACTTTTTTTTTTTTTTTTTTTATTAAAGGTCATGATTGCTTGATGCCTTTTCCAGTCTTTATTTGAAACTGTCGTTTTGTAGGATTTCTTTTTTGTTCTCCCTCTCTCTTTTTTCTTTTGGCAGTGGGTGGAAGATTCTTTTAAAACTGAATGGCTAAGCATGTATGGTAACTATTAATCGAAATACTTTTATTCATGATTTTTTTTAGGCCAGAAAATGCTGTGAAGGTAAGCCAATGATGGTAAAATTACATTGTGTTGTGTGGAAACTGTTTTAGCCTTAGCGTTTTCTGTTCAGAAAAGTAGCCTCTGAATTAGAGTTTTAAATTGGGATTTGTTTGTGAAATATTTTGTAATTCTCATATTGCTGATTGCCTTTATGTCTCGGTGTTCTAGTAGACAGTTAGTAGTTCCTGAAAAAGAATATTCTGTGTATGAGAGAAAATAGGAGGTGAGAGCAGAATGAGAATTGGGAAAGAAAAATCCCCTACCCAAAATGCTGCCACCTAACAGGTGGAAATATCTATGCCATTATAGATTTTCAAAACATAGAGTGCTTGAACTCTTTTTTTCTAAGAGATTACTTCAGATTTGACAGATTTCACAACATTTCGTTATGGTAAATATTAAAATTTTAACTCTTATTTTTAATCCTAAATTTAAGCCCTTACAAATTAAGAAAAGAGTGCCTCAAGGCTAATTGCTAATGTTCAGTTAAGTTATGTGTTCAGTGAAGTAATTTTTTGATTGATATTTTGATTTTATTAATATGTAAACTAAAAATTATAAAAGGCATATGAGTACAGAAATTATGTGAAATTAATTTTGATATTTTGCAGCAGAGACAGTTTAGAATTAAAATATCCTTGGTGTGTAATAATTTTATTTCTTGTAAGGTCATCTGTTGGCTTTCAGTATTCAGAAAATTTAGACTTTTTAATTTTAAATGTTGACGTAAATTAACTGGAGCCATACTTTCTTTAAATTGGAAGAACTTAAGGGAAATACATAAAATATGCTAGTGATTGGCTTACTTACATTTTCAGTGATTAGATTGTGAAATAAGAGTAAGGCCTAGCATTTTATTTTATTTAAGAAAATGTACTTAATTTAAAAGTACTAATACAAGAATGAGAGAAATCTGGTCAAATATAGTAAATCCATATCCATAATTATTTTCAATCACTAGTTAGAGAGGAAGGTATGAATTGCTAATACCTTCTTTGTTGAAAATCGTAAGTTGTATTTTGAAAAGGGATGAAAGGGAACAAGTAACTGCTTTCAGGCAGATTTATATCATCTTAACATATGTTATTTGTGGGTTCATGTCACAAAAGCTTGCAAAACTTCACAAAATAGTTAAACGTATTTTAATTTAGTAAGCTTGCTGAAAACTCTTGATAAATCTAGAAAAATGTATACATGATATTTTTCTTTTTTAAAGTTTAGTGGTCCATCTTGGTACTTTGTCTCAATTTCAGTCTTGTTGATTTAGATAATATTCTTATTGTTTTACAAATTTCGTTTCAGTAATGTGTTACTGCTTTGATACGTTCTCACCTTTCCAGTTATATATGATCCATGACATTTTATCATCCAGGTGTTACTATTTTATTGTTCTTTCTTCTACTTTTGTTGTAAGGTGCAGACTTCAAGTCTAAAGTAAGAGCTAGTGTATATTACAGTGTATATGACCATTTCTAATTTGACCTGTTACTGTAAAGAAGGCTAACAAGTGTGTATGCCTAGCCCACCCCTTCTGGAGCAGTTGAAAACAGGCCTCAGAAGACTCAAAGGAATTCTTTTAACTCCTAGCAGGGCCACGGGGTCAATGTCAGATTTAGTCATGCTGTTATTTTAGCCCAGTGGTCCAGAGAGATGACTGAAAAGTGAGTCTTTTATTTCTTTTTTTGTGTGGTTATTAACAGGATTAAATGTAAGCCATTGTGTACTTAGTACCAATTAGTTTCTCATCTGAGAGGTTCATTATGATTTTTTGTCAGCCTTCGTCTTGTAATATTTGTTTCTTTGTTTGATTAGCTAAGGGGCTGAATGGGCTAAAGGAAAGTTTTACAGCAGTACTTTTAGATTCATTAAGAATTTTAATAGTCAACTATTCAAATATGTAGACCTTGATTTAAAAACGGACCACGTTGAAAATTGGCAAAGTTAAGTAAATTGTTTAAAATTTTCCTTTTCCTGGTGTATTTTTTTAATCTGAAAAAGACTGTCTTTGTTATATCAAATAATACTTTTATGTTTCTGGAAGTCTACTTCAGATTGTTGTACATACCTCTTAAGATTGTATTTAGTTTGCTGTGAATATGTAATTATCATTCAGGAGGGGCATATACCAAAAAGCTCCAAAATTAAAAAACCTTTTCAGTTTCTAGGATAGAAACATAGATTGAGCTATTAAAAGCAGAACATAAGAGTTCTAGGATAAAGATAGTTGTCAGGTGTAAACAAGCCTTAATTGAAAAGGAGGCAGCCTAAAAGTTGATTCTTTATGCTATTATAAATAAGTAAAAATGCAAACTTGTCTGAGTTCAGAAAACAGGAGCATACCCAACTTTTAAAATCACTTATTAGATTGGTAGTTGCTTTAGATCCTTAACTGTAAAAAATTCTTATTAAAATAAGTATTCAATTGAGTAATATTCCTCATTTAATAGATTGAGATGCCTCAGTTAAATTTTGAACAAAAATTGTTCCTATAAATTGAATTGGAGATGCTGATCTGTTAAAAGCAAGGAATATAACCCAAAATTAAAATAGGAATTATTTTGCTAGTGGATAATTATCTTGGACAGGTCTTATATCTTGTTGTTGAAGTGTGTAGAACACACATTTTCAATGAATATACCTGTAGGCTGATTCAGACTTGGTATTTTATTTGCTTTAAACATTAGAAATGGTAAATACTAATTTAAGCAAGCACGATTACTATTTTCACTTATTTTTCGAGAGTTGCTTCATTTATCTCAAGACTTTTTGGTGTACCTTATTTACCTTATTTAGATTATATCATTGTATTAAGTCCTTTGCTTACTGCCATAGTTTTTTGGTACCTAGAATAATTTATTATGGAATTGAATATTGAAAATATGATGATCCCAATAGTTATGAAACTTACAGATTTTGTATACAGGCTTTTTTCCTCCTTTGGTTTCAGGCGTAATGAATGGATGGCCCTTGCTTTCTGGTATTTGTGTATCCAATTTCCTGAGGAAACACTTTTCTACAAAGTCTGCATGTTTGATTGTTTTACATTTTTCTTTCATTATAATTTGAAAAGGACTTAGATCCTCCAAATGAAAACGGCTGTCTTGACCATATGGTAAATTAGACCTGCTTTTTATTGTCTAATAATTAAGCCTCCCCTTACTTATCCCACCCCCTTTTTACAAGCTAAAAATGTGTGGTAGCTGTTTAGTTAGAACATTTTCAAGTAACAGGAAGTAATTCAGTGGTAACTTCCTCATGTGGTTTGCTGTTTATCAAAAAGAAAAATAGTTTCTTTTGAGAGAAGAGTGCAGTTTTTGCTACTCAAAATTTTCTCAAGCTCTTTGGAAAATAAGAGAGAAGTCTTTAATGTGCTTGTCATATGATGACAGATTTAAAAATTTTGTTTCTCTTTTCATTACTTGGTATTTGACTTCAGTGGAAGCCGAAAGAAGTAAATGTTAAGTTGAAAATCTGCCTCAGTGTCAGATGCTCATATAATTTAAATAATTTAAAATTTGTGAGTACTTATATTGATCTTATATTTTAAAAACATAGGGAATAACATCAACTATTTGTATCTTCTCTGTTAACTTAAAGTTGAATTAGTTAACTTTAGATATCTAATAAGAGTAGGTCCAGAAATTAACATAACATTCGAGTAACAGTAGGAAATATAGGTGAAGACCAGGCTATCCCAAAGATAATTCATTAGGACTTCTGTTTTTATAGCATCTTTCATGTGATAGTAACTGTTGTAAACAATTGAATTATATATATATCAATTTAATAAATAATTGCAGTATTAAAAAGTTAGCCCTGATAATTGCTACCTAAACACGTCCAAATGATGCTACTTCAAAAACAGTTGAAGGGAAGTTTGGGAATATAAAGTAATACAGTTTCATTTTAAGACCAGTAGGATAATAGACATTGTAATGTAATGGAAAAACGTTTTGTCCCATAAAAACCATTTTTATTTAATGCTTTGTTTTTTTGTCTAACCAGGTAAGACCTAGCAAATACAGAAAGAAAGAGAGAGAGAGAAAGCAAGCAAGCAAGCTGTTTTGAAAGTGTCTAATATTGGCTGATGTAGAGCTGTAGGTGGTGGTATCTTATTTATTCCATAAAATTAAAAATAAGAGTGGGGGAAAAAAAAACAAATTCCAAGAAGATAAATGGAAGTTGAGTGAAGAGTGAATAGAATAAAAATAGAGATCTAATATTTCGGTCAGTCTGTTAGTTAAATTTTATATTCAAAGCTTTAACATTTTGGGCTTTTAAATTTTCTGCAGTGCACATGACTTACTTTCATAAAAGACATGTCAATCATATTAGGAATAAAAGTAATAGCTCATATAGTGCTTTTTATTAGCATCTAAGAAAACACTGGTATTTGACTAAATTGTAACTTAGAATTGATTTTTTAATAAGTTTTTAATACAGACCAAACATTTGTGGCTTTTGAATGAAAAAATACTTATCAACTAATTTTTATTAGCATTGCATTTTTTAAAAATCTACATTATAACATATTGGAGGTTGATTAAACGGGAGTTTTTGCCTCCGTTTTATAAAGATGCTCTGTAAGCACACTGAAGATAATGATGTTTATTCCTGTATTTTTTGGCTGACTTTTACCTGGTATCCTGTCAGTAATTCTTTTTTCATATTGAGGAAGAAAAAAGAAGCTATACTTGCCTCTGTCAGTATATTGGTTTTTTTTAACTTTATAGGTGTATTGTAGGCATTGAATTGAAAGATTTGTAAACTTTTGGTTTTCTGTGATACTGTTTGGGAACAAAGACATAGATAATCAGAGACAGCAAATAATAGCCAAAAATATACATTTGACATGTATTCATTTAGCCAACAATAACTAGGGCCTATTGTGAATCACTGTGCAAGATGTGCTGGTACATACAAAGATGAATCAGGTATAGACCCTGACCCCACAGATCCTATGGCTTAATAGAAGAGGTAAGAGGTGAGTGGCATAATAGAGTCATGGGGTGCAGGAGAGGAAAGATACTGCTTTCATGAGGGATAGGGGTGTGAGTCAGGGGAGATAGGATATGTCATATGTTTAGAGGAAAAACAGACTTTTTAAATTCTATTTTGAATTAGGTCGGTTTTTGTTAGACTGAGTTCCTCATTCTCCTAGGGTCCATTTGGAGGGAAAGGTTTTTTAGTTCTCAAATTATTTCTTAAATTTGTATTTTTATTTTGATGTTAAAAAGCTATTGTACCTGTTATAAAGGTAACACTTTGCAGTGATAACTCGTAAATGAAAGACATTTACTATAGGATGAGACTTCAGTTTCTTAAGTCAGTGTTTCTCATTGGGATTTTTGGACAGATATGATGTTCAAGAGAACTTTTTTTTAAAGGGGTTTATATATTTTCTGAGTTTGAGAAACAAAGGCTTAGGCTTATTTCATATTAGTTTGTACTGTCTCAACCACATTCTAATTGGTGGCAGAAAGTAGGTGACCTAGATATATAAGTAGCAAAGGGATCCATTTGGGGATTAAATTTTTTTCAGGAGGTAAGGCAATTCAGCAAGGTAGCTGAGAGTTCACTCTAAGTTACCACTATTTAGGAGTTAAGTTGGTGGCAGTGCTGCTGAATGGGCACAGTTTGTTTGATTTTAAACGGTAATGAACTGTGAGTTTATTAAATAGAGGGTAAAAGTTCTAAATACATTCTGAACATAAACTAGACCTGTTAAAGTGGTTTCTGTTATAACCTACTCTATAGTGTCCTATACAGTAGTCAGAGCCTTTGTGTAATTGATTACTTTTGGAGTCCCAATGTTAATTTCTGCTTCTAGTTTTGTAATAGTTTGATTTCATTAAAGTTAATTAAACATAGATTATCTTGTACAGTATAGTATAGAATTTTGTTCCATAAATTGGGAGAAACTCATAAGGAATAAAGAAGTGCTCTTTAATTTATAGTTTGGTGTTTCCAAAGAAATTTGGGTTTCACATTGGGTGAATTCATCATGATAGATTTAAGAATATCTGTATCAAATATCCCAAACATTGTACAGTTTTGGGGTGACATCATTGAATAATATTTTCCTTGATTTTTTTCCCCTTTTCCACTTTTTTTTTTTTTTTAACAGAAAAAAATACTCTCCTGTCCCCAACAAACAAAACTGATCAAAGTAAGAATTAGATCATGGCTTTCAATTCCTTATACATTTTTTGAAGTCTCTCCAGGCTTTTAAGATGAGGAATTCCTAGGAACTACTATTCTTATTGGGGAAAAAGACTATTTTGATTACAGAGAGAAAATTAGGGGGACATTTTCTCACATTATACATAGAATAGAATGATTTTGGTTCATCTGTAGATTCTTAATAGTGTTTCACATGTAATATATGCTACTTTAGGATAATATTTTATTACTGTTTGAGGTTCTTAATAGTTCATGTGTCAGCTTGCCTTTATATAAAAGTCTATGTGAGTTGCTTTGACAGACTAAATAAAAATGGGAAACACATAAATGCAGTGTTGCTATGTTCTCTTTTGTTTTGAGCAATTACAAACATTTCTCATAATTTCCTGTGTACAGAAATTCCCTGAAAAATCAAGACCCTGCTAAAAGAGTCAAACTCTGAAAGAAGTCCCAAAGATACATCACTGCTTGATGCAAACATTTTTAAGAAGTCACTGATTATAATGAACACAGCCTTTAATGGCAGTTTTTCCTCTCCTTTTCACAAGAATGTGACAGAGTGTCATTAAGGTTTTAGAAATGAATGCTCCTAAGGAAAGGAGGATCACTAGGACTACAATGATGCTCAGTATGTGGCCTTGGGATTCTCAGTTGGGCTCTTTTTAGGTTTTTAATCAGGTTGGAGAAGGGAGTTAGAGAGGAACGGAATAGGAACAGACAAGAGCTTTAGGATACCTGTACACTGCAGTATTTTACTTTCTCATTGATCTTCTAGATGTTGAATCTGTAAGGTTTAATATAGAAAGGCAACAAGGTTCTAAATATTTTGAGGGCCAGTGAACAAAATCAGCTCTAACTATATATATGTGGAAGCACATAATTTTTGCATTTAACCTAAACTGTTTAGAGATATTAAATCTGAAATTTCATTTAAATAGTAATTCCAGTTCTGCTCTAAGGATATTGTTTTAACCCATTGTTCTTTTCTGTGGTGACTGTAATCGCCCTTGATGTATTCTGCAGGTCAATTAGATTGTATCACAGAAGAGGGCACATAATAAATGTGAGACAGAAACAGCTATGTCTCAGTACAGGAACAGAAAAGCATATTTTTGCATCACACATTAAAATAACACCCAGAAGGCATTGCATCACATATAAATGTAAATATTTTCTAGTGGAGTGTAGCATGGAAAGAGGGGTTTAGCCAAAATGTCCTCTTAAGTTTTTTAACGATAACAAATACTATAAAGTTCTTATTTAATGAGTAATATGTCTATGAAGTTTGTTTTATGAGTTTTTGAAATTACAGAATATTGTAGTAAATAATGTAAAATATTACAAAATATGCTGTGCTTGAGAAGTTATTTTTCCAGTTTAGAAAGTTACAGTTTTTCTGAGCAAGTGTTTTTTGTGAATCCCTGTAGCTTTGGAATTTATAGAGATATGACTTATCTATTTCTATGTGGTTTTTTTTGTTTTTTGAGACGGAGTCTTGCTCTGTTGCCCAGGCTGGAGTGCAGTGGCACCATCTCGGCTCACTGCAAGCTCCGCCTTCCGGGTTCACGCCATTCGCCTGCCTCAGCCTCGCGAGTAGCTGGGACTACAGGCGCCCGCCATAATTTTTTTGTATTTTTAGCAGAGACGTGGTTTCACCGTGTTAGCCAGGATAGTCTTGATCTCCTGACCTCGTGGTTCACCCACCTCGTCCTCCCAAAGTGCTGGGATTACAGGCGTGAGCCACCACACCTGGCTGACTTATCTGTTTCTTTTTTCCATTTGAGGTCAGAAAGAAATTGCTAGAATCCTTCAAGTCTTTCTCAGTGAGAGTAAACCTTTTCTCTATATAAAATGATAATTCTGTATACTTTGAGTTTACTTTGAGTTTTTTAAACATTAAAGCTGACATTGGAAAGGGTAGCTTTTATTTTACTTTTTGACTTAGCTACTTAGGTTGTATGAATAATTATAAAATCATCTTCATATGTTAAATCGTTAACAAATTCTTTTTCTGGCTGGGCATGGTGGCTCATGCCTGTAATTCCAGCACTTTGGGAGGCCGAGGCGAGGCTGAGGCAGGTGGATCACCTGAGGTCAGGAGTTCGAGACTAGCCTGACAAACAGGGTGAAACCCTGATTCTACTGAAAATATAGAAATTAGCCGGGCGTGGTGGTGCATGCCTGTAATCCCAGCTATTCGGGAGGCTGGAGCAGGAGAATCACTTGAACCTGGAAGGCGGAGGTTGCAGTGAGCTGAGATTGTGCCACTACACTCCAGCTCACTGCAACCTCCACCTCCCGGATTTAAGCCATTCTCCTGCCCCAGCCTCCTAAGTAGCTGGGATTACAGGTCCCTGCCACCACGCCCAGCTAATTTTTGTATTTTTAGTAGAAATGGGGTTTCACCATGTTGGCCAGGCTGGTCTTGAACTCCTGACCTCAGGTGATCTGCCCGCCTCGACCTCCCAAAGTGCTGGAATTACAGGCGTGAGCCACCATGCCTGGCCAGTTTTTGTATTTTTAGTAGAGTTAGGGTTTTACCATGTTGGCCAGGCTGGTCTTGAACTCTTGACCTCAGGTGATCCACCAGCCTCGGCCTCTCAAAGTGCTGGGATTACAGGTGTGAGTCACTGCACCCTGCCTGTTGTTATTATTTGTGGTTATTTTTTAGGGTCAGGGTCGCACTCTGTTTCCAAGGCTGGTCTCGAACTCCTAAGCTCAAGTGATCCTCCTGCCTCATCTTCCCAAAATGTTGGGATTCAGGTATGAGCCACTGCACCTGACCTTTGTTGCTTTGTTTTTTTAAAACATGGGATAGTGGAGAAATACTTAATATTGCTCATCAGTGTTTCTTTTCTGTTTTAAAGCACTTTGTTACTTCCTGGCGCTGCAAGATGCTGTGGCTTATCTTGTTTATTTCTTTCCCCAGACCTAGAATCAGCTATTTCTGGAAAGAGTTCTGGTTTCTTTAATTGGAGAATGATATTAGAAACCAAAATCTGGGTGTTCAGTGTTTGTCTTAATACAGCTTGACTCAATGGATTGAGTCAAATCATAGATAATTTTTGTTTGCTTTTGGAGACAAGGTCTTGCTCTGTCATCCAGGCTAGAGTGCAGTGGTGCAGTCACGGTTGATTGCAGCCTCAACCTTCAAGTTCTAAGTGATCCTCACACGTCAGCCTCCCAAGTAGATGAGACCACAGGCATGCACCACATGCCCAACTAATTTTTGATTTTTTGTAGAGATGAGGTCTCACTATGTTGCCCAGGCTGGTCTTGAACTCCTGGCCTCAAGTGTCCTCCTGCCTCAGCCTCCCAAAGTAGCTGGAATTACAGAGTGATCCACTGCATCTGGCTCTTTGGGGATCTTGATTACTCTTGAGAGTGGAGGGGTGTCAACTCTTCTTTCCTTCTTTATTACCTGTAATGAAAATAACAGGGCTTACTTTGGGGTTTGTGAGTATGAAATGAAATAGTGCATGTGATGAACTTACCACCATCTTGCATTGACTGTATTATTGCTAACCCATTTTGAGAGATGAACTGTTTGAATATCAAGGTGTCATGTAGGCAAGAATATTGTATAAATATAAACTTGTTTAGAATTCTGTGTCATTAATTGCATTTACTCTAACAGTTGATTAGAGATTCTTTTTTGTTGGCTTTTTTTGAGACCATGTCACTTTGTCACCTAGGCTGGAGTACAGGGGTGCCATCACAGCTCACTACAGCCCCGACCTCCTGGGCTTAAGCAGTCCTCTCACCTTAGCCTCCAAGAGGCTGGGACTAAAGGTACATACCACCGTGCCTGGGTGATTTTTCTGTTTGTTTGTTTTTTTATTTTATTTTTTATTTTTATAGGGCCGAGGTTTTCCCATGTTGCCCAGGCTTGTCTCGAATTCCCAGACTCAAGCCATCCATCTGCCTCCGCTTCCCCACTGCTGGGATTGCAGGTGTGAGCCGCTGCACCTGGTCGTTAATTAGAGAGTCCTCATATCAGTTTTATTGTTTAAAAGTGAAAGTGAATGATGATAATATTTAGTAAAATGACCATAATGCATTTTGACTTCTGTTTAACTTCTTCAGATTTTTATTAAAGTATGGAGAATTTAGAATTTTTAGAAAATCAGTGCAATATGTTTGGCTTTTGGAAAACATGAAATTTTTACCCTTGTTACCAATGTTCTTTTGTTGAAACATTCATTCTTTCAATATTAACACCTTATTGTTGCTAGGTATTTTAATAAATAAATTAACTTCCGGATGCAAGGAGTTGGTAGCATAGTACAGTGTAGTGTTTCACAAAAGGTAGCCTGTTGATCCTATAAGGTCAAAACTATTTTCATCATAATAACATGTGGTTTTCTTTATCATTGTTTGGGTGTTTGCACTGATAATGCGGAAGCAAACACCAGAACAATGAAAACAGAAAACCGCACGATGGGTAAAACTGCTGATGCCTCAGCATGAATCAGTGCTCTGACACCAGTCTGTACTAGTAGTGATTGTGTTCTTCACCATCACAAACTTAGCTGAAAAAAAAAAAAGCGGCCGGGTGCTGTGGCTCAGACCTGTAGTGCCAGCACATGGGAAGATAAGGAGGGAGGATGACTTGAGCCCAGGCATTTGAAACTAGCCTGGGCAACATAATGAGATCATGTCTCTAAAAAAAGAAAATTATCCAGGTATGGTGCTCACCTGTAGTTCCAGCTACTTAGGAAGCTGAGGCAGGCAGATCCCTTGAGCCCAGGAGGTCATGATTGTGCCACTGCACTGCAGCCTGGGTGACAGAGTGAGACCTTGTCTCAAAAAAAAAAGTTAACCTACAGAATGAGAGAAAATATTTATAACCCACATATCTGATAGGGAACTAATATCTAAAATGTATAAGGAACTCATAATACATATCTGTAGTAAACCAAGTAACCCAATTGAAAAATGGGGTAATGGACCTGAACAGACATTTTCCCAAAGAAGGCATACAAATGGCTAACAGATACATGAAAAGGTGCTCAATATCACTCTTCAGGGAAATGCAAGTCAAAACCACAATGAGATATCACCTCACACCTGTTAGGATGGCTGTTATCAAAAAGCAAAATGATAACAAATAGTGGTGAAGATGTGGAGATTGGGAACCTGTGTACACTGTTGGTGGGATTGCACGTTGCTATATCTGTTATGGGAAACAGTATGGAGTTTCCTCAGAAAACTAAAACTAGAACTACCGTCTGATCCAGCAGTTCTGCTTCTGCCTGTGTATTCAAAGGAAATGAAACTACTATCTTGAAGAGATATTTGCACTCCCATGTTACATTAGAGTATATACAGCATATACTTGGTAAAGATGTACTTCAACTGGTTGAAGCAGAAATGAATGGGTGAACTTGAGAGTGGCCTGCCACTCCTGATTATTTAATATCCTGTAGCATCAGTATGTTTTATAAAACAAATTGACATCATTGGTCATTTTTAGTCAGTGGGTTATGTAGAGATTTGTTGAGAGAGCATTTATTGTGACAGTTTGAGTCTGTACAACATCCTTGGTTAGAAACCAATTAAAACACCTCAAGGAATGGATACGTATGTAGTTACTTCTTCCCTTTCTAGATCCCAAATGTTTAAGGGTATTATATAGACCCAAGGAAATTGTTTGGTTTTAAGCACTTAGCCCGACATTGAACAAGGACTGTGGGCAGACAGACTTGATGAGTGAAGCAAAAGGAGGAAAAGCAAAAGTCAGAAATGGATTTTGATTATGGGTAGTGATCAAGGAATGGACGACGTGGGAACAGTGTGTAAGGAGTATCTGGAGGGAACATGAAGGGGAGTAATTGTGTCAGACAAGTTTGAGAGAGTCATTTATATGACATTTCCCCCTTGAGATTTTTCCCTTTTATCTTGAATTTTGTATTAATGAAGATAATAAATGCATATATTTAGTTAATGTGGAACAAATGTTTTCTCTGGTGGATTGACTTTTTTTTAAACAAAGATATGTGTATTATATATAAAATTAATGTGGTAACCTTTTCATCTTATTCTTAGAATCCATCAGTAGAAGAATTATTTTGTACACTATGTGTGAAAGATCAAAAAATATGGGGCAACCACCAGTTGTTTACAACCTGCTTTGCAAGTGGCATAAAAAAATATTAGTTTGCTGAATAAAATTAAACTTATTTTTCTTTCTGTAGCGTATTAATTGTATTATAGTATGCCACAGCCACTTCAGTGCAATCCTCCTAGTCTTGGAACAGCAGCCAATTCCAGGAATTAAGAGAATTAGGTTACTTTGCCTAGTGGCACAAAAAATACCCAAGGTATTAAATCATTGGCTTGTCTGTTTGGGGCACAATCAGAAATAAAGTTTAGAGATAAAAGTTGATTTGCATGCTGTTCACATTTGTTCATACTTTAACAGGTATGTTTTTCTATTTCTCTCTGATTTATATAATCCTTTTGAAACAGATTTTCAGTTGCTGTTAGGTCCAGAGGAACAGAATGTTAATAAAATTTTAGGATAAAGACTAAATTCGGAATTCAACTACAGTAACTTGATGCTACTGGCTAGGACATTTTAATCTATCTTTAGAATATTTAAGCAAATATTAAAATATGTGGTTACCTAACATGACTATATATTATAATGTAATTGTTATATTACCCTGTAACATTTTAAATGGTTTATAAATCTATTATATAAAGTAATATAAGAAGCCAGTTTAGTAGTGGTAGAAATGTTAATTTTATTTTAACTTTAGTATTTCAAAACAAAGATGTTATTTTTGAACTCAGAATGGTAGAAGAGAGAGGAGGTGACAAACTGTGAACCTTTTGATTTTGTTGGGATGGAACTTGGTCTGCTGTTATAGCTGACATTATCACTGTGTCTCAGTGATTTTTGAGATTTTGGGGAAATTGTTTTAATGTTTCACTCCCAAGCACCGAAGATACTCCAGAAATCTTTGCTTTTCTGTTCCTATAGCCTTTGCTCTTCCATTTTGAAGCTACAAGAGTGTAGGATATTTTCGGCTTTCTAGAATTCCTGTAGAACCTCTGTGTTCTCCCAGGATTAAGGAGAAGAAGAATGAGCGGATTAAGGAGAAGAAGAATGAGCAGATTAAGGAGAAGAATAAGCAGAAAGACATCAGAAAAACTAATCAGTCATTAGGTTCTCTGGCAAGTGAAAAATGGAATAAAGATAAAGGATGTAGTGGTTAACCAGGGGTAACCTGTTTATAACACAGACTAGGCTCAAAACTTAAACTTGAAACTTAACACAAAAAATTCAACTATTTTTGTAAACAGTAGAATTTAAAGAGATTCCCTTAAACATTAAACATTAGGACCTTCTATGGTGTCACCTTATACAAACTACCACTGTGTTACCTCTTTTTGACTCTTAAGGCTGCCAGATGCCGTACTTGAAGGATCCTGTTGGAACCTGTGGAAATAATACAAGAACGTTGCAGCTAAGCTGGTCTGGTTGCAGTGGTGTTTACAACTAATGGATCACAACTAGTCACGGATTTCTTTGTTCCATCTCCACTCCCACTTCTTCACTTGACTAGCCTTAAAAAGGCTCATGCCTGTAGCCCTAGCACTTTGGGAGGCTGAGACAGGAGGATCACTTGAGCCCAGGAGTTTGAGATCAGCCCAGGCAACATAGTGAGACTTCATCTCTACTTAAAATAAAATAAAATAAATTAGCCAGGCGTGGTGGGATATGCCTGTATTCCCAGCTACTTGGGAGGCTGAGGCAGGAGAGTTGCTTGAGTAATGGGGCCTGAGGCTACAGTGAGCTAGGATTGCACCATGGCACTCAAGCCTGGGCAACAGAACAAGACCCTGTCTCAAAAATAATAATGTTGCAGCTAGAAGGTCCTAAAGGATTATGTGGGCCAGAATACCCCAAATCCAGTTGTATGTCAAATTTAACATAAGCTGGAGGCAGTGACTCACGCCTATAATCCCAGCACTTTGGGAGGCTGAGGTGGGTGGATTACCTGAGGTCAGGAGTTCAAGACCAGCCCGGCCAACGTGTTGAATCCCCATCTCTCCTCAAAATACCAAAATTAGCCAGGCGTGGTGACTGGTGCCGATAATCCCAACTACTCGGGAGGCTGAGGCAGGAGAATTGCTTGAACCTGGGAGGCAGAGATTGCAGCGAGCGAGATTGTTCCATTGCACTCCATCCTGGGCAACAAGAGCGAAACTCCATCTCAGGAAAAAAAACCAGAAAACAAAAAACTGTATGTTCTTTATCTCTAACAATAAACTAGAATGTATGCAGGTGGGGTTCAATAATCTTTTTTTTTTTTTTTTTAAATAGACGGAGTCTTGGCTCTGTTGCCCAGACTGAAGTGCAGTGGCATGATCTCAGCTCACTGCACCCTCCACCTCCCAGGCTCAAGCAATTTTGTCATCTCAGCCTCCCCAGTAGCTGGCTTTATAGGCACGGGCCACCATACCTGGCTATTTTTGTATTTTCAGTGGAGACAGGGTTTCATTATGTTGGCCAGGCTGGTCTCGAACTCCTGACCTCAAGTGATCCACTTGCCTCGCCTCCCAAAGTGCTGGGATTACAGGCATGAACCACCATGCCTGGCCAAGGAATCAATATCTTAACAAATCTCGGTGTTAAAATATAAGTAGCGGCCGGGTGCCGTGGCTCACGCCTGTAATCACAGCACTTTGGGAGGCCGAGTTGGGCAGATCTTGTGGTCAGGAGATCAAGAGCATCCTGGCTAACACGGTGAAACCCCGTCTCTACTACAAATACAAAAAAATTAGCTGGTCATGGTGGCGGGGCGCCTGTAGTCCCAGCTACTCGGGAGCCTGAGTGGGAGAATGGCATAAACCTGCGAGGCGGAGTTTGCAGTGAGCCGAGATCGCACCACAGCACTCCAGCCTGGGTGACATAGCGAGACTCCGTCTCAAAAAAAAAAAAAAAAAAAAGTGGCACAGATCGATTTTAAATCACTGCTTCAAGGCCAGTGCTCTCGCTGTCTACATTAATAATCTCAGGCCCAAATAAGATAAGTGATATGTCAACATATGTTCACTTTGGTCTTTACATGGCAGCTACAATGTATGGAATATTATAAGCTCAGATCATCATAGCTACAGAACTCCTTTAGTTGGTGGACCATGCACAAATGCCCATCAAGAGTTAGCAGTTCTGCATTTGACTCTTGAAGACCCTGGCATGGCAGGCAACTCTTCTTGAGCTATAACGGGTGGACGTTAAATCCATGACAGGAGGTAGAGGCGGCCAGATTACTTCAGCCGAGGAGTTTGAGACCAGCCGAGGCAACATGGTGAGACCTCATCTCTACTAAAAAAGGAGGATAATCCAACTATCTATATGCTTTTAATGAGCATGGTCAGATACTTTGGAAAGTTGTGGAGATAACTTTAGAAACTAGATCTGAATAAAAACCTATGTGTAAATGATCATATAGATGGCTATTAGCAAAGTGTTACTTTTTTAAACAACTTTATAGTTGACATACTATAGTATATACTATATAAATACATATATGTATATACTACATATAATACATGGAATTATACATAATATACTGTGGTATGTAAACTACAGTATATTTGACACGTTTAAAATGTACAATTTCATACATTTTAAGATATGTATATACACAGGAAGCCATCATCACAATCAAGAGACTGAACATAACCTAAATCTCTAGAAGTCTCTCGTGTTCCTTTGTAATCTTGTCTCCTGCCCCTTCATACCCTCCATCCTCAGGGAACCATTGCATTCTGTCATGAGAGATTAGTTTTGCATTTTCTAAAATTTTACATAAGTGGAATCATACAGTAGGGACTCTTCGGGAGTGGTGGAGGGCTGGCCTATTTCAGTCAGCATAATTGAGATTCATCCATAAAGTGGCAAGTATCAGTACTTTTTATTATATATTGATTGTGGTTATCCCACAGTTTATCCATTCACTTGTTGATAGACATTTGAATTCCAGTTTTTAGAAACTACAAAGCTGCAGTCTAGTACAACTGTTGGTATGGATAGACGCTTTCTTCTTGAGTAAATACCTCAGAGTGGAATGGCTGAATCATAATGGATACGTGTGTTTATCTTTGGAAGGAAACAGCAGTTCCAGGCCAGGTGCGATGGCTCACACCTGTAATCCCAACAATTGGGGAGGCCAAGGTGGTTGGATCACCTGAGGTCAGGACTTCAAGAGCAACCTGGCCAACATGGCAAAACTAAAAAATACAGGCTGGGCACTGTAACTCATGCCTGTAATCCCAGCACTTTGGGAGGCTGAGACGGGCAGATCACGAGGTCAAGAGATTGAGACCATCCTGGCCAACATGGTGAAACCCCGTCTCTATTTAAAATACAAAAATTAGCTGGGCGTGGTGACGCATGCCTGCGGTCCCAGCTACTTGGGAGGCTGAGGCAGGAGAATCATTGAACCCTGGAGGCGGAGGTTGCAGTGAGCTGAGATTGTACCACTGCAGTTTAGCCTTGCAACAGAGCGAGACTCCGTCTCAAAAAAAAAATAAAAAAAAAAAAAATAAAACGTAGCCCAGTGTGGTGGCACGTACCTGTAATCCCAGCTACTTGGGAGGCTGAGGCACAAGAATTGCTTGAACCCAGGAGGCGGAGGTTGCAGTGAGCCAAGATCACGCCACTGCACTCCATCCTGGGTGACAGCAAGACTCCATCTCAAAAAATAAAATAAAATAACAGTTTTCTGAAGTGTTTTTGCCTTTTTATGTTTGCACTCATACTGCAGCAGATGAGATTTTCAGTTCTTCCAAATCCTTGCTAATGCTATGAACAGTCTTCATAATTTTGTCACTCTAATATTTGTGAAGTGGGTGCACATTGTGATAAAGGACTAATGATGTTGAGCATCTTTTCATGTGTTTATTTGCAAACTATCCAGTCTTTGTCTTGGCTTTGTATTCACTTAATAGTGTCTTTTGAAGAGCAAAAGTTACTAATTTTGAAGCCCTGTGTGTCAGTTTGTTCTTTAATGGATCATGCTTTTGGGGTTGAATCTCAAAAATCTTTGCCTAACTAAAGGCCATAGATAATTTCTGTACGTTCTCTTATAGAAATCTTAACAGTTTTAGGCTTAATATTTAGGTTTTTGCTTCATTTTGAGTTAATTTTTATATGATGTGAGGTGTAAATCAGATCCTTTATTTTTTTGCATGTGGATGTTTAACTTCTAGCACCATTTGTTGAACAATTATCCTTTCTCTATTGAATAATGCAGTTTTGTTGAAAATCAATTGTCTGTTGTATTCTATTTATCTATTTGTCTTTCATGATGCCTATACTCTATTGATTCTGTAGCTTTATAATTAGTATTGAAATTAGATAGTGTTAGTTCTCCAAGTTTTTTTTTTTCAAAATTGTTTTGGTTATTTTAAGTCCTTTGCATTTCTTTTTCTTTCTTTTTTTGAAACAAGGTCTTCTGGCCGGCCACGGTGGCTCACGCCTGTAAAATCCCAACACTTTGGGAGGCCGAAGTGGGCAGATCACTTGAAGTCAGGAGTTCGAGACCAGCCTGGCCAACATGGCGAAACCCCATCTCTCTACTAAAAATACAAAAATTAGCCAGGCATGATATTGTGTGCCTGTAATCCCAGCTCCTTGGGAGGCTGAGGCACAAGAATCACTTGAACCCAGGAGGCGGAAGTTGCAGTGAGCCGAGATCGCACCGCTACACTCCAGCCTGGGTGACAGAGTGAGACTCTGTCTTAGTTAGTCAGTCAGTCAGATAGACAGACAGACAGACGGAATGAGACTGTGTCATAGATAGACGGAGTGAGACTCTGTCATAGATAGAGGGAGTGAGACTCTGTCATAGATAGATGGACAGACTAGATAGACAGACTGTCTCGGAAGGAAGGGAGGGAGGGAAAGGAGAGAAAGAAAAGAAAAGAGAGAAAGAGAAGAGAAAGAAGAAAAGAAACAGGGTCTCCCTCTGTTGCCCAGGTTGGAGTGCTTTGGCATGATCATGGCTTACTGAAGCCTTGACCTCCTGGGCTGGCTTGATTCTCGTTACCTCAGTCTCTTGTGTAGGTCAAACTATAGGCATTCACCATCACACCTAAGTTTTTTTAGGTATTTATTCACCCTGTGGTCCAGGCTGGTCTAAAACTCCTGGGCTCAAGAGATAGACTTGCCTTGGTCTTCCAAAGTGTTGACATTACAGTCATGAGCCACTGCACCCAGATGCATTTCTGTATAGATTTTAAGTGTAGCCAGTTTCTTCCAGAAAGTGTGGTGGGGGATTAATTGGGATTGTGTTCAATCTATATATCCATTGAGAATTGACATATTAAAAATATTTAGTATTCCAAATCATGAACATGGTGTAACTCTATTTAGGTCTTCTTTTATTTCTATCAACAATATAACTTTAGTTTATAAGTCTTCTGTCAAGGCCAGGTACAGTGGCTCATGCCTGTTATCCCAGCACTTTGGGAGGCCGAGGCGGGCGGATCACGAGGTCAGGAGATCGAGACCATCGTGGCTAATGTGGTGAAACCCTGCCTCTACTAAAAATAGAAAAAATTAGCCAGGCGTGGTGGCGGGTGCCTATAGTCCAGCTACTCGGAAGGCTGAGGCAGGAGAATGGCGTGAACCCGGGAGGTGCAGCTTGCAGTGAGCTAAGATCGTGCCACTGCCCTCCAGTCTGGGCAACAGAGCGAGACTCCGTCTCAAAAAAAAAAAAAAAATCTTCTGTCAAAGTTATCCCTAAGTGTTTTTTTTACATTTTCCGATATTACTGGTATATATTGATGTTGATTCCTATAACTTTGCTGAAATTACTTATTAGTTCCAGAATTTTTTTTTTTTTTGGTATATTCTTTTGGATTTTCTAAGTTGTTGAAGTTATCACCTGAGAATAAAAAAGGCAGTTTTACTTCTTTCCAATGCAGATGACTTTGTTTTTTTTCTTGCCATATTGGATGGAAGGGAACCTTAAGTATAGGGTGGGAGTGAACATCCTTGTCTTATTCCTGTTTTTGAGGGAATGTATACACTTTCATTATTATGTAAATTTTAGCTGTAGGTTTTTTGTAGATAGCCTTTATTGGTTTGAGGAAATTTTCTTTGGTTTGCTGTTTTTATCAGGAGTAGATGTTGGATTTTGTGAAATGCTTTTTGTGTGTCTGATTGAGATAATCACACAATTTTAGTATAGTGCATTACATGATTTGAATTTTCAAATATTAAAGTGGTCTTGTATTTCTGGGTTATATCACACTTTGGTCATGCAAAATTTTTTTTTAACCCTTTTCACATTTAGAAAAAAGCTGCAGCTTGCTGCCAGGTCTCATTTAATTTCACATAAACACGCTCTTTGAGGCTGAAGCAAATCTGATTTTCAGTGTGAAAATAAAATATAAAAACTGTTCTTGGAGTTATTTCTAACACAGAACTAACGTCAAAATCACCTGACAAATCAGAATCATCTGACTCATCAGAAGCATCTATTTTGGAAAATTCAGATTCATCAAATGCGTCTTTGGCCAACTGTTTGAGAACAGTGTTAACATCACCTTTAGGAATGTTATGTGGGAGAGTTTATAATTACAAATTTAATTTTTTAAATAGACATAGCTAATCAGGTTATCAGTTTCTTCAGAAAGCTTTAGTGGTTCATGTTTTTGGAGGACTTCGGAAAAATCTAAATTGCTGATTTTATTGGCACAAAGCTGTTTATAATATTCCCTCAGTTATAATATGTGTAGACTCTTGGCCGGGTGGAGTGACTCATGCCTGTAATCCCAACACTTTGGGAGGCCAAGGCGGGCGGATCACGAGGTCAGGAGTTCGAGACCAACCTGGCCAGCATGGTGAAACCCCGTCTCTACTAAAAATACAAAAAATTAGCCAGGTATGGTGGTGCGTGCCTGTAGTCCCAGGTTACTCGGGAGGCTGAGGCAGGAGAATTGCTTGAACCTGGCAGGCAGAGGTTGCAGTGAGCCTCGATTGCGCTACTGCACTCCAGCCTGGGTGAGAGAGCAACACTCCGTCTCAAAAACTAATAATAGTGTGTGTAGAATCTCTAGTGATATGACTTTTCTCATTTTCTCATTTTTTTTCCTGATATGTCTGGCTTGAGATTAGTAAATTTTAATGACTTTTGGAACCAACTTTTGGTTTCACTGATTTTTCTCTATTTTTTGTTTTTTTATTTTTTTATTTTTAACTTTTTAAAAATTACATTCTTTTTAACGTTTATAGTGGATTTTATTTGCTCTTGTTTTTCTGTTTTCTTAAGGTGTTGATTTGAGATAATTCTTTTAGTGCTATCAATTTCCTATTAAGTATTGTTTTAGGGCATCCCACAAATTTTGCTTGTTGTGTCTTTATTTTCTCTTTGTTCAAAATACATTCTGATTTCCTTTGTGATTTCTCCTTTGACCCATGGGTTATTTAGAAGTGTGTTATTTAATTTCTGTACATAATTTGGGATTCTCCAGAGATCTTTCTGTGGTTAATTTCTAATTTAATGTATTGTGTTCAAATAAAATGCTTTGTGAAACTTGAATCCTTTTAAGTTTATTGAAACGCATTCTATAGCCCAGAATATGGCTCTCTTGATAAATATCCTCAACAAGAATGTCATTTAAAGGTCAGATTTTGGAAAATTTCAAAAAATTTCTTTCCATTTTTTGTCCCTCTTCCCTTTGGAGTCTGGAATTATATGTATATTAGGCTGCTTGAAGTTGTCTCACCTATCAGTGTTGCTTTTTATGGGTTATTTTTTATTTTTTCTCTCTGTGTTTTATTATAGATAGTTCCTTATTGCTGTGTCTTCAAGGTCGTCTTTTCTGCAGTGTCTATTCTGTCCAATGTGTTTTTAATACCAGATATTGTAGCTTTCCTTTTTTTTTTTTTTTTTTCCTTTTAGAGACAGGATCTTGCTTTGTTGTCCAGGCTGGTCTTGAACTCCTAGCCTCAGTTTCCCAGTGTGCCAGGATTACAGGCATGAGCCACCATGCCTGGCCAAATATTGTAACTTTCATCTCTAAAGTTTTATTTTGGTCTTTCTAATATCTTCCATGTCTGTACTATTTGAATGTAAGAAATATAGTTGTAGCAATGGTTTTAATGTTCTTGTCTCCTAATTTTAACATGTTTTTCAAGTCTGGGTTGGTATTGATTGATTTTTCTCCTTATGAGTCACATTTTCCTGCTTTTTTGCGTGCCTTGGAATCTTTGATTAGAAGCCAGACATTAATTTTAACTTGTTTTGTGTTGGTTATTTTTATATTCCTACTAATATGCTTGACCTTTGTTCTAGGATAAAATTAAATTACCAAGAAACAACTTAATCCTTTTGGGCCTTGCTTTTAAGATTTGCTAGGTGGAAACAAGAATGTTTGGGGCTAACTAATCCCTACTACTGAGACACAACCCTTCTTACTGCTCTATGCAACATCATGTAAATTGATGAGATTTTGCAGTCTCACTGGTGGAAATAGGCACTATTCCCATCCCTGTGTGAGTGCCTGGTTCTATTCTCTGTAATCCTTTTGGATGATTCTTTCCCCAGCCTCACATGTTTTCTTTACACATTTTGAACACTGCCGAATATTCAGAAATATTCTCCTTTGGAGATCTGTGGGAGTATTTCTCTCTGTAGCATTCTCTCCTTTATTACTAGATCTTTCAAATTTATTTGTCTTAGTCTCCCTGGGTTCTCATCCCTTTCCGCCAAACTCCAGGTGAAGAGTTTAAACTCCAGGTGATGAGTTGTCAAGAGTCTACCTGGGTTCTTGCTCTCTGTTCTGGGGCCCGGAAAATCTGAAGGCAGTAAACTTGGGGCAGTGCTAGAATTCACCTAGATGTCTTTCGTGGATTGTTGTCCTGTTTCTTGATGTCTCGTATCTTAAACGCTGTTTCATATGTTTTGTCTATTTTTTGTCTATTTTTTGGTGGTTTCAGGTGGGACGGGAAATCTGATCCCTGTTAATTTATCTGAGTTGGAAGTGGAAGTCTGGTACTCACTCTTGATTTGTGTGTAATAATTTGAGGCTTGACTTAATGCTTTAGAGCACATTAGACTGTTTCACTTATCCCTCTTAAAGGTTTATGTATTTATATGTCAAAAAGGTTAGTTTTAAAAACAAAAAAAGGATAGTTTTAAAACTGCTTATTGGGAAGATGAGAATTCACTTTACATTTACCATCTCATATTTTGGCATATTCAGTATGTCCCTCCATAATGCCTAGTAAAATTAAATTACGTGAACAAAGTACCCAGGGCAGGCATGGTGGCGCATGCCTGTAATCCCGGTGCTTTGAGAGCCGAGGCAGGAGGACTGCTTGAGCCCAGGGGTTCAAGACTAGCCCTAGCAACATAACGAGACCCCATCTCTACAAAAACAAAGTACCCAGTACATATTTGAGGAGTAGATAAATTAATAATTTAATTTTAGAAGTTCCAGGAGCCTTCCTACATCCCGAGACATTCTAATTCTCTGCAGTTTGTGTAGCAAATCTTTGAACTGTTGAAAGATCTCCTGACAAATTGTTATTGATATTATGTTAAGCAATAATCTTAATCTTCCCAGTAAATGAACTGGAATGCCCAATTTTAAGTTTCTCTATTTATCAAGAAACAAAATACAGGTGTCATAGTCAAGATACTGCCTATGATACACTTTAAAATTTCTGTGTCTACTAGGATATAATCTTTCTTACCTCTTTTGAGATTTGATGTCAGTTCAAGGGAAGCATTCCATTGATGTCAGGAAGGCAGCTATTTGTTGACTAAAATTCTGGTACTCTGGCATAAGCTCTTTCTAAAAATCCACAAATATGTTGTTAATAGAATGGGACCATACTTTTCACTTGGGGGCCTACCCGCTAGAGGTGAGATGTCATCCTTGAGATGTTTGGAAGACTTTGTGAGATTTTTTTTCTTTTGCCAACTAGACGTGTGCCAGCTTCTCTGACCTAAAAGTAGCTCCAGTGGGAATTTCACTATGGATACTTTATCTTAAGTCTAATCCCCCTGGTAACCCAACATTGCTGGTTTTAGAATTTAATAGTCTTCAGAAATTCTCTAAGATAAATTTGCTATTTTCTTTATTATCTTTTAATTTACTTTTATAACATGGGGTTTTTATTGTGTGTGTATAGTGGCATTCCTTTGAACACAAAATAGACTATAAAGAAAATTTCTAAATTCTGAATGCAGTTTCTCGTTGATTTTAAGTATTGCTATGTTCATTTTGAAAATTTTTTGGCTGGGCGTGGTGACTCATGCCTGCAGTCCCAGCACATTTTGAGGCCAAAGCAGGTGGTTTACTTGAGCCCAGCAGTTCGAGACCAGCCTGGGTAACATAGTGAAACCATGTCTCTACAAAAAATACAAGAGATAGGGCTTGGTGGCATACATCTGTAGTCCCAGCTACTCAGGAGGCTGAGGCTGGAGGATCACTTGAGCTCAGGAGGTTGAGATTGCAATGAGCTATGACTGTGCCACTGCAATCCTGGCTGCAAAGTGAGATCCTATCTCTTTAAAAAAAGAAAAAAGAAAGAAAACGAAAAGAAGAAAGAAAAGAAAAGAAAAAAAGAGAGAAAAAGAATTTAAAAATCTACCCTAACCATTTTATATTTAAAACAAGCTTGTTCTTTTCAGTGTCCTTACTTTTAAAATAGTTGAACTGATTTTTCTGGGAATCTTTCTCAAATACAATCTTAAACAGAATATATGGATGTGTTCTGGTGTCTTAGAGTTATTCTAATATTAATTATTTGGTGCCATAGACATATTGTAGTTCTCAGAGGCTATTGATATGTATGAGAAATTTTTCTTAATTGAGATTTTCCAAAGATTGCTGCACTCAGAGTTTTCTGAATTCTATTTGTAAGCTACCTAAGAGTAGCAAATAGGTTTAATTCTCACATACCAATTCCAATCTGTTGAAACAGTGTTGAGGAGAGTTCTGAGAGCTTTTGGACTCAGGAAGGATAACTAAGTTAGGATCAGCCAAAATGGTCTGTTTGGGAAAAGGGGATAGAGTGATGGGACTGGTACGCATTTTTGTTCTCTAGGGTTGGTAAGAGGAATTTGAGTATAATTTGTGTACATTATGAAAACATGCCAATGAAACCAAATTGTCTGAGTTCAGATGCATTTAATTCCTACAATATCTTTTTCTTGGATCTCATTGACATATTTCTACTCTACTCATTGACATATATTTCTTCTCTAAGTCTACTCTAATGACACAATTTCTGCTCTAATCCACAATCCACTTGGACATTCTAGCTCTTCTCATTGTCCCAATGTTTTAAAACAACTTCAGTAATAGCACCTTTCTTAACCTCTGGGGTGATAAAATGATGCTACTTCCAATGACTGTTTGCTGTTTCAGGAGTTTGAGGCCTTATTTAGAGGGTAACACACAGCCATTAAAGTATAGATCAAAAGCGCAAAAGGTTTAAGTTCATCTGTAGAAAAACCAGGGAATTCTTTTCCCCTGTTCTAGAGAAAAAAAGCTCACAGATTGCAGGACTCTAGTTAACTAGTATTTATACTTATCCTGGGTTGAAGCAATTATAATAGTATGGTTGACAGTAGGTTTATAAAATACACTTTTGTAGTTTTGTATGATTTTTAGATTTTACTTGGGGTAAAATTGGAAGCAACACCTTAAAAAGAACTTTGTGGGAAGAAACGTGTACAATTGAGTTTTCCTGTTAAGTTCTTTTACTTATTTGCTCTTTCATTGACCCTTGTATATGCAGTTGTTAGAAGTGGGGTGAAGGTAAATTGTTGTGTAGTGGAGAGAACCAAGGTGGCAGAATTCCAGCTGTAACATTGTTTCTTGCTGCTGAGTTGTTAGCATGTTTGTGAATGCTGTTTTCATGTTCTGTCAGTTTCAGTAATAGACAAAACAGTGAAATTAGTGAAAATCTACTGGCATCTTCTTTTTTTTTTTTTTGGTTAAGATAATACAGGCGGGAGTGTAGTGATGTGATCATAGCTCATAGCTCAATGCAGCCTCGAATTCCTGGGCTTGAGGAATCCTCCTCCCTCAGCCTCCTGAGTAGCTGGGACTACAGGTGCATGCCACCATGCACAGCTAATTTTAAAAAGTTTTTTTTTTAGAGGTGGTGTTTTGTCATCTTGCTCAGGCTGGTCTCTAACTCCTAGACTCAGGCAATCCTGCCTCAGCCTCCCATATTTGGCATCTTCTTGAACCTCTCTTTGGGGACTCTTCTTCCCTGAGGATACCATTCAGTGCTTCAATCATAGTTTTTAGAGGACCTTGAGTTCTACAAACTAGTTACTAATAAAACTCCAAGACCTTAGCTTATAATGACTTAACACGGTTACCTTTTCCAATATTGCTTATATTTGAGTAACAGGAATGAATGTTTTTCAGGTGGAAAAAATTATTTTGGTAGATGTATTCTTCTGTTATTTCTTAAATCTTATCTGTAAGTAGCAGTTTATTCTATTTGTGGGTGATCTTGACCTGGTTGATTTTTTTTTTTTTTTTATCAAATTCATTAAATAGAATTTTTGTACACTTGGTTTAATAAATGAGACGAGTTTTTATGGGACCTGTGTCTCTTAAAGTTCTAATGTACTTTCTTTAGCTACCAAAATCTCATTTTAAAAAGAAAGTGAAGATTAGAGGCAAAATTCATAAGGGATTGTTTGCGAATTACATGTTATTTCATTTAGGTTCTTTATGCACACCTTGACTAAGTTTTAAAATTTGCAGATTCAACAGCTAGGAAAATCTGTTAAAACTGTAAATTTGTTGCTTTCGTTAACTCTAAAATTCTCATTTGTACTGTTTTCTTAAAATAGTCTTTAGCATCTTTTCTTTTATATCTTCACTTTTGATAGTTTTCTGAACGTTGTCAGATATTTTGACATTACAGACTGACTTTTAAACATTCACTTTCCCCCATTGTCTTACGCATTAATAGAAGGGAATGTCATCTGGTGTATGAGTGTGCAAAATAATATTTATGGACCATTAATGAATAAGTTATTTTTAAAGGCATTTCTTCTTCAAAATTTGAATATACACTGTCTTGCAGTGGTTCGTAAAGTACTTCCAGCATTGGTATTTTAATTTTAGCAACAGTTTTTATGTGAAGCAATGACATGGGTGAGCAATGTGAGCATTGCTTTACGGACTTGATTGAACAATGTGGACATTCCAATAGAGACTTGAGTGAGCAGTGTGGGCGTTCCAATTGTGACTTGAGTGAGTGACGTGGACATTCCTATGGGGACTTGATTGAGCAATGTGGACATTCTAATAGGGACTTGAGTGAACAACATGGGCATTGCAATAGGGACCTGAGTGAGCAATGTGGGCATTAAATAGGGACTTGAGTGAGCAATATGGGCATTCCAGTTGTGACTTGAGTGAGCAATGTGGGCATTCCAGGAGGGACTTGAGCGAGCAATGTGGGCATTCCAATAGGGACTTGAGTGAGCAACATGGGCATTGCAATAGGGACTTGAGTGAGCAACGTGGGCATTCCAATTGTGACTTGAGTGAGCAGTGTGGGCATTCCAATAGGGACTTGAGTGAGCAGTGTGGGCATTCCAATAGGGACTTGAGCAAGCAACATGGGCATTGCAGTAGGGACTTGAGTGAGCAATGTGGGCATTCCAGTTGTGACTTGAGTGAGCAAAGTGGGCATTGTAATAGGGACTTGAGGACTTCAGTTAGCAATGTGGGCATTCCAGTAGTGTAACAGGTACTCTTTTGGTTGGTGTCTCATTGTTCATTTTGAATATTAAACATTTTTTCTGAGTTCCTTCTCTTTCAACCTCTTATGACCCTGCAGACTGATTATGAAAGTTTGCATGAACCAGAATAAGAAAATGTACTTGGAGACTACTGTAGTTAACTGTTGATATAGCATTTTATCTTGTACATACTATAAAACTGTTATATGGGTATATAATACAGAACAGACCAAAATAAGGAAAACATTCTTTTCCAAAGGACTCACCATAGAATTCCTGAAACAGAGGTCTCTGATGGTATGTTTTGAAATTTAATACCTATAAAACTTCAACTAGATTCTGCATTTCAGAAGCAAATCTATTGTATAGAGCCAAATACAACCATATATTTTTAGAGCATGTTTGATTTTTTGGGGGGGGAGATCATTAAAGAATATTTACATTCTAATCGGATTAAAAACTTTTCTTTGATCTTTTATGGGTTTGATTTGTAATGGTATAATTGGTATCAGATTCTTCTGATTAACAGCAACTGACCTGAATCCACTATAAACTTGTGGGAGAAACTTACAATTGGCCCTTGTTATTACTTAATAAACTTATTATTTTTCTCATTGATTTTCTAATGACCATCATGTTTACTCTTCTAGACAGAAACTGTATGGTTTATTGTGTAGTGGGAATAAACATGATTTGTGGAATTGTACCTCCTTCGTATACTCACTGTATTTCTTGTGAAAGCCGTAACATCTCTAAGCATAGTTTCTTCAATTTTACAATGTAGAAAGTTACTTTGTAGAATTATTACAAAAATTAGATGAGTTAGTCTGGGAGTGGTGGCTCGTGTCTGTAATCCCAGCACTTTGGGAGGCTGAGGCGGGCAGATCAGTTTAGGTCAGGAGTTCAAGACCAGCCTGGCTGATACGGTGAAACCTCGTCTCTGAAAAATATAAACAATTAGCTGGGCGTGGTGGCACGCACCTGTAATCCCAGCTCCTTGGGAGGCTGAAGGCACGAGAATCGCTTGAACCCGAGAGGTGGAGGTTGCAGTGAACTGAGATCACGCCACTGCACTCCAGCCTCTAGCCTGGGTGACAGAGCAAGACCCTGTCTCAAAAAAGAAAAATCGGAAACTGCTAAAGTTCCGGTGTAGCTGTATTATTTTACGTTCCCATCAATACCATGTGAGTGCAAAGTATGTGTTTTTTAAAAAAGGAAATAACATGAATGTCCAGGAAAAATGGAGTAATTGTTGATTGTACAGCTGTATCTTGGAAGACTGTGTGAGTCATCAGAAATGTTATGTAGTGTTTTCATTAAGTAGAAAAGCAGAATCTAAAGCACTATTATCTCAATAAATGCATAGAAAATAGAAGTTGTTCATAATGGATAATTTGAATAAGAATGTTATAATATGACAAGTTTATGTTGAAGGATATTTATATTTAATTTCTTAATGTCATTCCTAGTAGCTGATGGTACCCTTCAGTAGAAAAGGAGGGAGAGGGAATATTCTTCCCTAATTCTTGTTTGTGGCACTATTTAAGGGTTTGGAGTATTCACTGTCTTGGAAAATAAATTGCTAAGTGTCTTGCTGTGTGCTAGGTGCTTTATGGGAAAGTTACTCTAACAGCCTTAAGAATATTTGATCCTGGCCGGGTGTGGTGGCACACGTCTGTAATCCCAGCACTTTGGGAGGCCGAGGCAGGCAGATCACTTGAGGTCAGGAGTTCAAGACCAGCCTGGCCAACATGGTGAAACCCTGTCTCTACTAAAAATACAAAAATTAGCGGGGCGTGGTGGTGCGTGCCTCTGATTCCACCAGAAGGCTGAGGCACGAGAATTGCGTGAACCCGGGAGGTGGATTGTGCTACTGCACTCCAACCTGGATGACAATGAGACTGTCTCAACAGACAAAAAAAAAAAAAAAAAAAAAGGAATACTCGAGCCCGTGGTTTATTAGGTATAGTCAAGGTACCTGATCCAGCCTGTTTTTCTTACCATCCTACTGTGAGAATGTATAAATACCTTAATTCTTTAAAGTTCTTCAGTCCTTAAGCATGCAAAACCATATATATAAACCATATCACAGAATAGCACCTCCAAACTAAGGACTGATGTTCATTTTTTTTGTTCTGGCAGCTCTAGCTTTGATTCCTGAGATTCCTAATACTTCTTCCTCTGCTAGCTCATCTTTAATAGAAGTTCTCTCCTATGTTAGGCCAGGCGTGGTGGCTCATGCCTGTAATCCCAGCACTTTGGGAGGCCGAGGCAGGCAGATCACTTGAGTCCAGGAGTTTGAGGCCAGTCTGACCAACATGGTGATACCTCTCCTCCAAACCCCTCCCCGCAAACCCCAGTCCAACTCTACTAAAAATACAAAAAATTAGCTGGGTGTGGTGGTGCTTGCCTGTAATCCCATCTACTCGGGAGGCTGAGGCACGAGAATCGTTTAAACCCCAAGGAGGCTGAGGCTGCAGTGAGTCAAGATCATGCCACTATACTCCAGCCTGGACAACAGAGTGAGACTCTGTCTCAAAAAAAGTTTTTCTCCCATTTTATGGCCCATTGCCTCATTCCCCACAAAATGATTTTGTCTCTTTTATTATGGCAGAATTGTCTGTCTTACAGACCATATGATCTGACCAGCCTTTCTCTCACATACTAGTATTTAAGATTAAATAAAATGAAATAATTTCTTTGTTTTGTTTTGTTTAAATACTGTTGTACAGGCTATTTTTTGTCTTTTATCAAAAACGTAAAAGGTTGAAAGGTTGAACAACAGGAAATTAATGTAATGGTTGAATATGGCAATTTCATATGTTTCTGAAAAATATTTCTTTAGCCTCATTTGTTAAATACACTTTTATTAAGGTAGCCTAGGAACTCAGCCACCCTGTAGATTGTTGCTTCAGCACAGAAATGAGTCCCAGATTTAAAAGAACATTTTATCGCTGTTGGTGGTGTTTTTTTTTTTTTGGTTTTTTTTTTGAGATGGAGTCTTGTTCTGTCGCCCAGGCTGGAGTACAGTGGCGCGATCTCGGCTCACTGCAAGCTCCGCTGCCTCCCGGGTTCACTCCATTCTCCTGCCTCAGCCTCCCGAGAAGCTGGGACTACAGGCGCCTGCCACCACACCCGGCTAATTTTTTTGTATTTTTAGTAGAGACGGGGTTTCACCGTGTTTGCCAAGATGGTCTTGATCTCCTGACCTCGTGATCCGCCCACCTCAGCCTCCCAAAGTGCTGGGATTACAGGCGTGTTGTGGTGTTTTAATATCCAGATTTTGGGATCTTCATGTTGGAAGCAATAAATAATATATGTCAATATATTTTGGTATATATTAATATGTAATTATATTTTAATATATGTAAGTATACATCATATATTAAAATACATGCATAACTTAAATATATACATTTAATATATATTTTAAAAATCAGCAGTGCTTCTAAATGTCAGTGACTGCCCTCAGCTTCTGACAACGCTTAATCTACCAGTGTTTAAACAGTGTTGCAGTGTTCCTGCTGCTTAAATTATATAGGATTCATTTTAGCCAAAGCTAAATTAGGGAAATAACTGAAGATATATCAGAAATGGAAACCCCAAAGAGTATAGCATAGCTATGAATGCTGTAAATGAGAAGACAGACCAGCCTTTACTGTAGCAGTCAATTAGGGAGATAAGGTCTTAGTGTTTTTTTTTTTTTATTAAACTACTAATGCCTCAGTCCTACCGCTGGAAATATGAGTAAAATGGGGCGAGGACAACAGTATTTTTATAAGCTCCCTCTTACGATTCTAATGGTCAGCCAAAGTTGAGAGCTTCTTTTGTACTGACTTTAAAAGCAAGGATCTAGGCCTGGTGCGGTGGCTCATGCCTGTAATCCCAGCACTTTGGGAGGCCAAGGCCAGTGGATCACGAGGTCAGGAGTTCGAGACCAGCCTGGCCAACATAGTGAAACCTCGTTTCTACTGAAAATACAAAAATTAGCTGGGTGTGGTGGCACGCACCTGTAGTCCCAGCTACTTGGGAGGCCAAGGCAGGAGAATCGCTTGAACCTGGGAGGTGGAGGTTGCCGTGAGCCGAGACCACGCCAGTGCACTCCAGCCTGGGTGACAGAGTGAGACTCTGTCTCAATAAATAAAATTAAAAAATAAAAGTGAGGAGCTAGGTCAGAAATAGCTACAGACTCAGAGTAATCACTGTAAGTAGTGACACAAAGACTAATCTTTGTGCAGTGTGGAAAGTACAGCTGGATTGTTTCTTTCATTTCTCCTGCCCCATTGAGCCATACTTACAGAGAGCAGCTGTGAAAAACCATCATCTTCAACAATGAAGAATAGTAATATATCATAATTGAGATTATGAAGTTCAGAAAGGGGTAAATGCAGTTTTGGGGAGGGCTGAGACTAAGAGAGAACACAGTAAGACAGGCAATTAAGACTGACATGAAAGATAAGTTACATTGGTAGGACATACCCTTGATATGATTTAATGAGAATGGCAGTTTACCTCTGTGGTTTTCTTTTCCTAAAACCCATAACCACAGCCTAACCATGAGAAAGACATCAAACAAATCCCAGTTTGGGGCATTCTGTAGAATACCTAACCCAATATTCCTTAAAAACAACGAAAATCAGAGATACTGTCATAGCCAAGAGGAGCCTTGGGAGACATGACAACTAAGTGTAATGTGGTATCCTGGATAGAATTCTAGAACAGAAAAATAAACTAAAGACATCATGTATGAACTTCAGTTAATAAGGTCTCAATATTGTTTCATTAATTTTGACAAATTTACCATACTAATGTAAAATGTCACTATTATAGGGGAAAGTGGCTGTGGTGCATATGAGAACTCTTTGTACTATCTTCACAATTTTTCTGTAAACCTAAAACTGTTCTAACCCTAAACCTAGCTGGTAATGGTGCCTTGGTAATTAAAACACTGTGCTGATGAGTATATGATTTCTAGCTAGTTTTATGAATGAACCCCACGATAGAATTTGGATATGTCAGTCCAAATTTATCACTCTTAATGGAAAATCAAGGTAGGTTCACTTAATTATTAAGAATACAACAGTAACATTATTTGCCTTTGTAACTTAAAGCACATCCCAGAGTTACATACCGTTTGTACCCCCGCCTCCCCTCTCAAACCCATTGCTTCCCCCCCTTTTTCCCCCCCCCCCCCCCCCCAAAAAAAAAAAAAAAAAAAACCTCTATCAAAAAGGGGAAAAGGAAAGAAAAAAGAGGAAGGTAAAAAGGAAGGAAAGAAGGTTAAAGGGAAAGTAGAAAGAGAGGAAAGGAAGAATAGAAAGAAGAAAACTCACAGTGGTTGGCAAATAAACCTCTATATTTCAAAGGTTATTGTGAGGATAAAACTCTTACAGTTATGATATAAAAGATTTAATGCGGTGTTGGTACATGTTGTTGGAATAATTCACAGTCAATATAATGAGCAGTGAAATAAAGTTCAGGTGTTGTAGCAAATATATTTTGAGTTTACAGATACTAAACAGTGAAAGTAAATTTTGGGTTTCTGTTAAGACACGTAAAATAGCCGTTAGAGTTTTGTGGATATGTCAAGTAAATTTTGAAGGCATTTTAGAAATTAGGTGACTAAAATAGAATAAGCTTTTTATAAATAAGGTAGATGGAGAAATTTTTGGATATGAAATTAATGATCTGTATGATGACTGATAGAGTTATTTTATTTTGCAAATCAGCATAATATTTACTCTGTCTCTTCTTGTTAAAGTGTTTTATTTACCTTTCTTGTGTTTGTCTATTCTTGATGTTATGTGGTCATTATTTCTTTGCCTCTGTCATGATGCACTGTTTGCATCTTTTCCTTAGTATCTTGATCTTTAAAATAACCAGGCATGCTATTTACATGAAGCAGATAAGCATAACCCATGTAAATTTTCATTGAGTCACTGAGAGGTGGTATGTTTTTTCCCTTTTTCTTTAAAATGATTTATTTATTTATTTATTTATTTTTGCTGGCAGCCTTAATAATGTTTTCATAAAATATGATCGATTTATAAGTCTGTTTTACATGCCTTTCCCTTTTTGTCTTAGTGCTTTGCTTCTAAGTTGCAGATGCAGTGGGTGAACAATACCCTGTGTGGTGTGACAGGTAAATTTCCCAATTTACCTGCCGTAATAGTGTGCTGTGTAATGCCATTCAATCATCTCTGAATTTTACTTGCCTGATTAGTTAAGTGAAGCAGATTTTCAATTTAAATGTAACTTCATCTGCTTGATTAAAAATGTAACAGAACATTATCTGCTGCAAATAAATTTCAGTGGAAGAGATGATTTTTGCCTGTTTAAAAATAACATCTGTTTATGTTGGCTGGAAGCAGACGATTAATACCGCTCTAATTTCGAGGTTTACCAGTCCAGCTCACCTGTCTCTTTGCATGGATAGTTGAAATTGATGGCTGTCGAGTATAAACATTTACCTGTTGATGTTTAGTTGATGGATTTCTTTTTTAAGGATAATACAGAATCCCATCATTGGGCATTCATTTATTTGCTGCTCATCAAGATGATTGACAGTTTTGCCAACAACATGGAAAAAGGATCTTCCTTCATGATGCATCCGAGAAAAATTTTACCCCTCAATGATGAGTGCCCTACAGAAAAACATATTCATGTAGATTCTTTTTCATAGTTGGTATTTATTTGAATTTTGAGTCTAGAATCCATGAGTATAAATTTAAGTCAAGTGCGTAGTAAATTAGGGTAGTACTCCCCTGCTAGCATTTTTCATCAAGTGATTATATGTATAGGCCATAAGGACAAGGAGAAATACAGGAAAAACTAAAATGGTTGTTTTTTTCCCCCTGCACTTAGCATAGTGTTAGGCATGTAGTAGACTACTCAATAAATATTTATTGAATTTGAATTAAAAATTAGGTGCAGAGTATATTTGATATTCTATAAATGTAATAGACTAAATGTCATTGGTTTAAATATGTAGCTGAAAATTAGAGCAAAAAGAAATTACAGAATGCTGATTGGTCTGTTTATGTTTTTTAAGTGAAAACTTTTAGGAGCTTATTAAAAGTAGATTTTTAAACACAGAATTCTCCTATAAACATCCTCTGGGGGAAAAAAGACATTGCACACTATTAATTTTCCTATCTGGTAAGTAACACTGGGTTGAAAAAAATAGATTCAGAAAATTCTAATGTTAATACAGCAGTACAATTTGGTAGTTTTAAAAGTATACGTAGTATATAGTAAAACTATTTGTTTTCTGAAAATTGCTGTAGTTTCACAATCTGAAAAAAAGTCTTGTCTTTTTGAATGCTGTATTTACTTTGGTAGAATATTTTGAACATGCCACTTATTTGTAGAGGAATAATTTTGCATTCTTTTGATAACATTTTTGTTGTCCTGTGTTATAAAGCAAACATAAATTTTGACTTGTCTGTTACTGAATTGATAAATTGCAAACTCTTATTTTAGTTGTAATGGGTTTTGGCCACATTGTGTATTATTTGAGTTGAAACTATTTCAGGCAGGTATTTGAGGAGATTTGCTTTTTATCAAAATGCTGCAAATCACAAATCAACAAAATTAATCAATTTTTGTTCTCAAATATATAGGATACTTTATTCTAAGTGAGACTATATAAGATATTTAATCTCTAATTTGTAGATTTGGTCATTTTGGATGATATGATTGTTCTATTTATAAAACATAAATATTTGGAGATTGTTTTCCAATACATCAGATTATTCCTTGATATTTAGCAGAAGTTTTTGCCATAGCACTTTATGAAAACAGCTCAAACTGTTAAAATACATTTTTGGTATAAGTATATTTGGTATGTTCTATGCTTTAATTATTAATTTGTAATTTTATTGTAACAAATCACTTTGTGTAGTTTTTTTTAAAGCAGATCAGCTCAATATAAGAAACTTAGAGTATTGTTTTGTAGCTTTGTTATTTCCTTGTCCTTCCTTTTTATTGGTAGTTTGCAAGGGTAGATGAGATTTTTTTTTTTCTTCAGTTTCACTTGTCCAGAAACTCAGAAGAGCAACCTTTACCTGAAGAAGGTACTACTACTTCAAATTGTTTTATCACTTAGTTTGACTTCAGAGATTTTTGTTCTGTGATTTGCACTGACTTCAAAACTTTGTGCATGTATCTCAAAAGCGGGTGAGAACATTCATAGCAGCATTATTCATAATAACCAAGACTTGGAAATAATCACTATATCCGTCAGTTGATAAATTGACATACAAAATGTGGTATATTCTTATAATGGAATGTTATTCAGTCATAAAAAGGAATAAAGTACAGATTCATGCTTTAACATACATGAGCTTTGAAAACACGTTAGTGAAAGAAATGAGACACAAAAGGCTACATATTCTGTGATTCCATTTATGTGAAATGTCCAAATAGGCAAATCCATACAGACAGGAAGTAGATTAGTAGCTGACAGGAGCTGGGAGAAGGTGGGAATGGAAAGGGACTCTAATGGATATGGGATATATGGAAGATCTTCTGAATCGTGGTTGCACAACTTTGTGAATGTACTAGAAAATACTTGGACATTTCAAAAAGGTGATTTTTCTTTATTTTTATAATTTTTTTTTTTTTTTTTTTTTGAGATGGAGTCTCGCTCTATCGCCCAGGCTGGAGTGCAGTGGCCGGATCTCAGCTCACTGCAAGCTCCGCCTCCCGGGTTTACGCCATTCTCCTGCCTCAGCCTCCCGAGTAGCTGGGACCACAGGCACCCGCCACCTCGCCCGGCTAGTTTTTTGTATTTTTTAGTAGAGATGGGGTTTCACCATGTTAGCCAGGATGGTCTCGATCTCCTGACCTCGTGATCTGCCCGTCTCAGCCTCCTAAAGTGCTGAGATTACAGGCTTGAGACACCGCGCCCGGCTATTTTTATACATTTAAAAAAAAAAATTGAGATGGGGTCTTGCTGTGTCGCCCAGGCTGGTTTTAAACTTCTGGGCTCGAGCGATCCTCCCACTTCAGCTTCCCAAAGTGCTGGGATTCAGGCATGATCTATTGTGTCCAGCCCAAAAAGGTGATTTTTTATGGTATGTGAATTATATCAATGTTTAAAAAAAGGGAGTTGAAATATATAAATTGTTGGTTTATAGAGATATTATTACTAGATGAGTAATTTTATTTATTATTAATCTGATGCTGTGAGGACTGAAAATGTTGACAGGGAAATAGGCTGCAAGTTTGAGGCTGGCCTTTTAATGAGTTTTTAAAAAATTATAAAATTACAGTTGTTAGTCTTGTCTTAAAATCTTAAGAATAGCATCTCAATTGTTGTTGATAAGGCACAGTTATCTATTAACATTATTTTTGCTTATATTTTTTACATATCTTTTAATGATCTACAGTTGTAGTATTTTTTTTCTTTTTTTTTGGAGACATAGTCTTGCTCTGTCGCCTAGGTTGGGTGTAGTTTTGCTGTGTCACCTAGGTGATCTTGGCTCACTCCAGCCTCCGCCTCCCAGGTTCAAGCCATTCTCTTGCCTCAGCCTCTTGAGTAGCCGAGATTACAGGCTCGCGCCACCACGCCCGGCCAATTTTTGTATTTTTAGTAGTTATGGGGTTTCACCATGTTGATCAGGCTGGTCTTGAGCTCCTGACCTTAAGTGATCCGCCCACCTCAGCCTTCCAAAGTGCTGGGATTACAGGCATGAGCCACCACGCCTGGCCTATTTGTAGTAATTTCAAAGATGGAACATAAGACAGCCTTGTGGAAAATCAGTCTATCTTGAAATTGTATTGTTATTTTTTGAGGTTTCATCATATTCATTTTAGTATGAGAGAATGACAGCCTTTAAGGTACATGGTAGATATTTTGTTAAATAGTAGCAACATCCTTCTGTGAGCCCAGTGTTGGGTACATGTTTGCAATCCCAGCTACTCAGCAGGCTGAGGCAGGAAAGTCCCTGGAAGCCAGGAGCTCAAGGCTGTAGTGTGCTATGATGATTGTACATGTGAGTAGCCGCCGCACTTCAGCCTGGGCACCATAGTGAGACCTCCAACTCTAAGCATGGTCAGGGGAGAGAAAGAAAGAGAAATCCTTCAGGAAATATTTAGGAAGATAGAAATAATTATATTAAAATCAATGTAAACATGTATGAAATGTAAATATATTCTATCAAAAATTATGTTGATTAAAAGTTTTCTTGGCACTTTTAGATTAAAAACCATAAATCAGCAGTAACTTACGCAATGTTCATGTGCTTGAGATTGGGCATCTCTTTATTTAATACATACCAGTACATTGTATACCATTTGAAGCTGCGTGAACTCTCATTTTGTGACTCAGAGGAGAGAGAATAGGTACTTGAATATAAAATATTAGTTTACCTTTCAAAATCAATCCAGTGTGAAATATTGGTTGCCTGAGAGGTCAGTCATACTGAATTGTGTGCTTTATTATTTGAAATGCTATTTGTTTTCAGCCTGGTGCAGAAATCCTTTTCCTTCAGTTTTATTTTAGAACTGCTGTGTGAGTACATTACTTTTTAGGCTTTGGGCCTCATGGAAATTCTTAGCAACTTGTTTTCACAGCCCTTTCTTTGATGTTCATTTGAACCATAAGCATTGTTGATATTCAGAGTATTTTGACCTACAAACATAAAAATTTTATATGGTTCAAACTAACAGTTAATTTGCATCAGTTTACCAGGCATGGATGAGTACAGTTGCAATGCTAATAGCAAATATTTTACTTATTTTACTTTCCTGAGCGCTTTACATGTTTTAACTGTTTTCGTCCTCACATCAACAACCCCATTGAATTTTATCTGTCATTTATAGATGAAGAAACAGGTGTAAAGAGATAAAGTAATATGCCCAAGTAAGTGGCCAACTCAGGATTTGAACCCAACTCGTCTTGCTCCCGAGTCTACATGCTGAACAACAATGCTATGCTGCCCTCTACTCTTGATCTAGTCCCCTCTTGCCCTCCGGTAGTTTTGTAAATTCAAGCATAGCTCCTTCTGGCCTTGAGCCCCTCCTTTCCCTGCACAGTAGAGAGGAGTTGGACTTTTATTGGTTTGTGTTTATATTGTAATTGTGTGTTTTTCCAGATGTGTCTTCTAGCTACATTAATAGATACTCAAAGAAGTCTTTCAACAGTATCTATTATCCTGACATTCATACTTGTTTGTGTTATTTTGTACATTTGGAAGCCTTCTATAGTTAAGTATTAGTTGAGCTAATACTGAGTATTTTTGTGTCATAGTTTGTTATGCAGCAATGTAATATGTGTACGTTGTTAACTGAATCGATAAATCTAGGAATCAGCTTCGTCTGTATCATCTGATGATTCAGGGGCTGGTTTGAATCATTGGTAAAGTAAGTTATTTGCTGTTTTACTTACTCCTTAGTGGCAGTTTTCTAGATTCCCATTATTGGCTTGCATCAAAAAAAGAAGCATTTAAAAAATTATACCAGAGCTGGGAGAGCAAGAGGTGTTCTATTTTTTTTTTTTTGAGACGGAGTCTCGCTCTGTCGCCCAGGCTGGAGTGCAGTGGCACGATCTCGGCTCACTGCAAGCTCCGCCTCCCGGGTTCACGCCATTCTCCCGCCTCAGCCTCCGAGTAGCTGGGACTACAGGCGCCCGCCACCACGCCCGGCTAGTTTTTTGTATTTTTAGTAGAGACGGGGTTTCACCATGTTAGCCAGGATGGTCTCGATCTCCTGACCTCGTGATCCACCCGCCTCGGCCTCCCAAAGTGCTGGGATTACAGGCTTGAGCCACCGCGCCCGGCCGAGGTGTTCTATTTTTTATTGATAGGGCCTGGCAGGGTCCTATTCCTGCTCTCCTGATCTCTTATCCTGAATCCCGTGACACCTCTATTTCTGGAATTCTTCTCTTTTGTACTTGGTATCAGTAAGGAAATACATGGTACTAATACCGTGAGAGAGATTTCCAGCTTTATTGGTGATCTGACTGTCTTTTAGCTGATCAAAAGCTATTTTATTACCCAAGTTTTAACCTTTCTCTGGTGATTTGTTGTTGTTGTTGTTGTTAAAGTTCAGGCTGCGTGTGGGATTGGTTTGTCCAGGCATACTTCTTAGGAAGTAGTCACTTGCATGACTCTTTTTGGGATAACATCTTTGAGTATTTGGAGAGGTCTGTTGTAACTTCTGAAAGGCATTGTTTTTACATATGAATGTTCTAAAATTCATTCTAAATGGTCATGAAAATAAAAGGATTCACATTTTAGAATGGCAGTAGTCCCTGAGAACTGTCTTTCAGATTTCCTGTGGGTTTCTAGGAATGTTAGTGTAACTTAGTTTTCCACCTACCTGGTTTGCATATGTGCCTATTAGAGGGAACTTGCTGAGATCTTTTTTTTTTTTCTTAACATGTTGTCCCCTTGACCTGTACTTCGAAACTAAACATATTATTTTATTTGCTTACACTTCAGGAGGCAATTGGCAGACACCAGGCCAACAGTTTCTAGAGGTCATGGGTGCCATCTACAAGTAGTCAGTCATGATTTTTTATTGTATTTTAAAGTCTGCAAAAGATCTCTTGCTATGTTAGGTACACCTACTATAAGTGATCACCCACTATCCCTTAGGAGTTGTAAGCCATCTGCCATCATTTGGACACTCATTTAGGCAGTCCTCCTTCTGGGTGTTCCATTTGATCTGGTGTTAAATGATAAGGTGAATATTGGGTTACAATTTAGAGCCTTTAAATAAATAAGATGATGTATTATTTTGCATATAAATGTACATTGTTCTTGTTTCCTACTTAAAGGAATGTATTAGTTTCTGAGGGCTGCTGTAACAAATTACCATAAACTCAATGGCTTAAAACAGCAGAAATTTATTCTCTCAGAGTTCTGGAGGCCAGAAGTCTGTTGGCAAGCTTGGTTCCTTGTAGAGCTCTGAGGGAGGCCTGTCTATGCCTCTTTTCTGGTGTCTGCTGTGGCTGGTAATCCTTGGCATTCTTTGACTTGTGATTGCATCACTCCAGTCTTTGCCTCTGTCTTCAGGTGGCTTTGGTCTCAGATTTTTTTCTTCTTTTTCTTCTACGAACACCTGTCATTGGTTTCAGGGTTCACTCTAAATTCAGGATAATCTCACCTCAGGATCCTTAATTATATCTAGAAGGATCCTACTTCCAGATAAGGTCACATTCACAAGTTCTTGGGGTCAGTAATTGGATATATTTTTGTGGGAGGGGACACTATTCAATGCTCTATCAGGAATATAAAATGCATGCATGTTCATTCATGCATTTTATTTATTTATTTTTTACAATTTCAGCCAATTTGCTAAACATCTCACATTATACAGTAAATATGTTATACTTTTTTTCTGGGACATACTATTTTGGAGATTGTATTATTTCCCATCTCATTATTCAGTAAACATGAACTCTTTCACACTGGGATTTTGTAGGTGGGGTCGGGGTGTGTGGAAAATCTGTTTTGTTAAACTTAGTTTGCTATAATTTTTTTCAGATTATTAAAAACATGTTCTAAACATGAGTGTATGATTATATTTAGTTTAATATTATTTATTTTTAGTTCCTTTTACTTTCTATCCCACCATTTGTGGATAGCATGTAAATAAATCTTGAAATTTGGGGCAGGAGAAATGTAAGAGGTTAATCCACTTCTAAGGCTACATCATTTTCAGAGTAACTGATTCCAAGGATGAGCAGAATATATTTTATTTAATAGCTATGAGAGATGGATTTTCATAAACTTTTATCCAAAGTAACAAGATTCTCACATTCAGTGTAAAGGGTGTTATGAAAATGTAAAGTTCATTAATATGCTGTATATTTTTATCCCCTTGAATGTAATTTAGAGATTATATACTGTAATAGGATTTATGACATTATACTGTTTAATCTTTAGGGTGTTACAAACACATCAAGGACAGTTGGCAGTAACTGAAGTTTGCTTGCATTTTAAGAATGCATTAGTATTGCTGAGTATCATACACTTTCCTAAAAATAAAAAAAATTACAGTCTTAGAATATTTATAGATTCAAATTTTTTTTCCTGCAGGCCAAAAATAAAATCTTTATGAACTAACAAGATGAATTAAAGATGGAATGATTCATTTCTATGGTTAGGTTTTAATTAATACATGGGGGATGATTTTGGCACTTTTTCAAAGGATTTGTTTCTGTGTGTCTGAATTTGCACCTACTCTGTAACCTAACTGGGATTTATAAAATGAAACAATCTCTTCTAATTTGGCACTTGATAGGAGCTTTGACTTTAAAAGGCAAGTGTATTTTTCTGTCAGGAATATCTTGTCATTCTAAAATAAGACAAGTAAAAACAATGGACTGATGAAACTTCTTCACTGCTTTTTCTTTATGTATAACAAATACATTGATATTTTACTGGCATAAAATGTGTATTTTAGTTGAGTCTTTAAATTATTGCTCAGTGTATTTTGTTTATTTTAAACCATTATTATTTCCTTTATGTTGGATTTGGATAGTTTAGATTGTAAGCTTCTAAAGGGCAAAAAATGCAACTTTTCAACTGTGGTCTCGACCAGCAGTCTCAAACCTTTTTGGCACCAAGGACCAGTTTCATGGAAGAAAATTTTTCCACGGACAGGGGTTGGGGGATAGTTTCAGGATGAAACTGTTCCACCTCAGATCATCAGACATTAGATTCTCTTAAGGAGCATGCAGTTCACAATAGGGTTCCTGCTCCTATGAGAATCTAATGCAATTGCTGATTTGACGAAGGCGGAGCTCAGGCGCTAATTCTCACTCGCCTGCCTGCTGCTCACCTCCTGCTGTGCGGCCCAGTTCCTAACAGGCCACGAACTGGTACTGATTGTTCCCCAGAGTTTGGGGAACCCTTGTCTTGACAGTATCATGCACAGGTAGATACTTTTAAGCTGTTTGATACTATTGTTTCCACTTCTGGAGATGGGAAGATAAATGGAATAAAATGAGCAAAGTGGCAATGCTATTAAAGATCTATGGATATCTGATTTCTCACAGAATTACCCTTCATTAAAAGATGCGAATGGCAGTTTTATGAAGCCTTTTTGCCCTATTTTGTGTTGGGTGTTCTGTACAGATTCTTTTTTTTTTTTTTTTTAATTTTTGATACAGGGATGGTTGAATCCACTGTTGTGGAACTCATGGATATGAAGGCCTGACTGTGCTGGGTTAAAAGGTCTTTTGTATTAGAACTTAAAAATATTATCCTACTTCCTTTTGTCCTCTGTGGTTTCCAATGACAAATTCTCAGTTATTCAAATTTTGTTCACTTATGAGTAATCCAAGTGAAACTTAAGAATTTGAAAATTTGAGTTTTCAGCCATTATTTACTCAAATACTTCTTTTTCCACTATACTCTTCTTCCCTTCTGGAACTTGAGGAAATGAATATTAGACCTCTTGATACTATTGTCCCGTAAGTCCTTGAGGTTTTTTTATTTTTATTTTTTATTTTTTGTTTTAAGAGACAGGGTCTCACTCTGTCTCCCAGCATGAATTGCAGTAGTGTGATCACAACTCACTGCTGCCCCAAAATTCCTGGCCCAAGCAATCCTCCTGCCTCCACCTTCATAATAGCTGGAACTACAGATGTATGCCATCATGCCTGGCTAATTTTTTTATCTTATTTCTTGTGAACAGGATCTCTATGTTACTTGGTCTGGTCTCAAGGTGATCCACCATTCCTTCCTCCTCTTCCTCCTCCTCCTCCACCTCCCTCCCTTCCTTCCCCCTCCCTCCATCCTTCCTTCCATCCATTCCTTCCTCCATTCCTTCCCCTCCTTCCTTCCTCCATCCTCCTGTCCTCCTTCCTTCCCTCCCCTCCATCCCTCCTTCCCTCCATTCCCCATTCCCCCATTATTCCCTCCCTTCCATCTCCATCCTTCTTCCCTCCCCCTGCCTTCCCTCCTTCCTTCCTCCTTCCATCTCCCTTCCTCCTTCCTGTCCTTCCACCTTCCACTATCCTCTCTTCCCTCCTTCCTCCATCCTCCACCCTCCCCTCCCTCTGTCTTCCCTCCTTCCCCCTCCCCCTCCTTCCTTTCTTCATTTTCATGTTCATTTCCTGTCCTATTTTCGTTTATTATTTCCATTCCATTTTCCATTTATTCTTTATGTTTTGACTTCCATCTTTCTGTTCATCCAAGAGTGTTTGCCCTTGTTGGGACATTTTTGTAATAGTGGCTTTAAAGTCTTGGTCAGATAAATCCATCATCTGCATTATTTCAGTGTTGGCATCTATTGTTTTTTTCTCTTTGAGGTTTTCCTGATTCTTCATGTGTCAAATTATTTTGGGCTATATCCTGGACAATTTAAGTATCATATTTTGAGTCCCTTTGTCTTGGTTTAATGCTGTGATGAATGTTGAATTTTTCCCCCACAAGACTGAGTTTTGCACTTGTTGCCCAGGTTGGAGTGCAACAACATGGTCTCGGCTTACTGCAACCTCTGCCTCCTGGGTTCAAGCGATTCTCCTGCCTCAGCCTCCCAAGTAGCTGGGATTACAGGTGCACACCACCACACCCAGCTAATTTTTTCTATTTTTAGTAGAGACGTGGTTTCACCATCTTGACCAGGCTGGTCTCGAACTCCTGACCTCAGGTGATCTGCCTGCCTTGGCCTCCCAAAGTGCTGGGATTACAAGCATGAGCCACCACACCCGGCTGATTTTTTTTTTTTTTTTTTTTAATAGGCAATTTGGTTGGGTTCATTCAGGTTGCAAGTTCTACATAAACTTCTGTAGGTTGTAGTTCCAATGCCAGTTTCCTTTACCAAACCTTTGCAGTCTTACTCAGAACTGTCCAGTATGTGTGCCAAACATTAGACTGTCTGGGAACTGAGTAGTTGTCTGCTCCATAGTTTAGTTCTCAGTGTCTGTGGTATGTTATCTTAGGATCAACCCCAGGCAGGCACAGTTTGGAGAGGTGAGCCCAAACTTTATGGGGCCACTTTTCTGTGCTTCTCCCTCTTCATCTCTCTGGTACTTTTTGGTTGCCTAATCCTCCCCTTTTATACTTCCAGCTACAGAGCTGGAGTTTTATTTAGTTATTCTCTTCTGCTGCACATTTCTTGCAGCTGGGCCCATACTGGGACCAAGTAGCAAGAAGACAGAGAAAAAAATAAGCAACAATAATTCTTGCTACCCTCTTGATGATGAAGGTTTGCTCCCTCAGAGTTTTAGACTTCTGCAGACCCCACTGCTGCTGCTGTCAGTGCTTCCACCACCATCTTGATTGCTCAGGGACTGGGTACAGAGGATGTTGAAAAGAATAAAAGAAAATACCTAGGGAATTTTATTCGTTGAAAAGAGTAAAAAAAATACCTAGGGAATTTTCTTCATTCTGTCTAAGTATTAGGAGACTCTGTTCCTGCTCCTCAAGCTAGAACTAGAGGGCTTCTCCTGGAGTTCTCTTTGTCTGTCCCTGAGTGCCTGCTTCCAGATTTCAGCTGCTTTGAGTCTAGGCCGGAAGATACTAAAGGGGGAAAAATAGTAAACCATCTGTCTTGATATTAATGTGAATTCTCATCTTATTCCCCAGTCTGCCTTAACTAGCTGCTTTATGCATCATCCAGGTTTTCTGGATTCAGTGGACAAGACAAGGTGGTATGTGCTTATTCTATCTTACTTGGAATTGGAACTCCTAATATATTTTGAAATAAAAGAAAAAGTTAAAACGTAAGAAACAATTGTACCTCTAATGTATGAGTTTCCCCATATTCTTTGATTTTATGCTTCATGTTTAAGAATACATGCATTAGACTGGGCGTGGTGGCTCATGCCTGTAATCCCAGCACTTTGGGAGGCCGAGGCCGGTGGATCGCCTGACGTCAGAAGTTCGAGACCAGTCTGACCAACTTGGAAAGACCCTGTCTCTACTAAAAAAATATACCAAATTAACCAGGCGTGGTGGTGCTTGCCTGTAGTCCCAGCTACTTGGGAGGCTGAGGTGGGAGAATTGCTTGAACCCGGGAGGTGGAGGTTGCGGTGAGCCGAGATTGCGCCATTGCACTCCAGCCTGAGCATCAAGAGCAAGATTCTGTCTCAAAAAAAAAAAAAAAAAAAAGAATACATGCATTAGAACCCACACAAGGAAACTGCCCCATTTCAGGGTTCATCTTTTATGGGTACATCTAAATGTGCAAATTTAGGAAAACATTTTGGGCGCTTGAAGCCATTGAAACTTTTGCTGCCTCAGAGAAGCAGGATAATTAAATTTTTGCCTATGGAAAAAGTAATTTTGCCTTAGTTTTATGTCTTTTCTAATTTATCATAAGAGTCTAGGCCAAAGATCTAATAACTTTTCTAGCAAGTTTCTTTTTGTTTGTTGTACTTATTTGAAGTGCATTAGGTTTCTCTTCTTTTTAAGCACCAGTATATTGTTTTGAAAGTATATTGAACATTTTTCGTCATATTTTTTCTCCTTTCTCTTTTATATTTCTTACCTTTTTGTCCTTTGTGTTTTTTACACTGTATTTCTTTATTTTAGATTCTTCACCCCTACTCTCCGTGTCTCCTACTCCCACCCCACTAAAATGGTGGATAGGATTTATGTAGGGGTGCTGCTCTGAGAGTTTGAACTCTGATTGAGAGACTGATCCCCACCCCCAAAGGCTGTCTGCATCAGCTGTCCCCCTGGCTAATTAGAATTCCAAAGGGCATTAATAACCATTTAAATTAATCCGATTATACCTGCAGTTGCTAAAGGTAAGGTTCAGGCTGTTTAACCCTCTGTTAATGAACGCAAACATAAATCAAAACTGGGTAGGAATTTTACACTTTATTTTCATTTTTGCCCAAAGGAAGAAAACCATTTCACCTGCTCTTTGTAGCAGTCTAGTTTACAACAATGCAAGGAAGCCTTGCCATTAATTCAGCCTTCATTAGAAGACCGAATCTAAATTGCTCCATCTTGTGAAAATCCATTTGCATTGTTTGTGAAAGTCCTTTGGGGCAGAGCTGTAGAAAACCACCTAACAGCAAATAATCCTTTAGTTAAATGCAAAAGTGTTATAAAGAGCTAAAAATTCTCTTTCTAGCAACTAATGTTGCAATGATAATTTGACAATAGTGGTCTCCCAGGGGGCATTAAACAGGTGGAAAAAGAGCTACCATTTCACAACTTTAGTTAAAAAGGAGTAGAAATTGAATGACCAGTATTAAGAGTCAAAAGAAAGTCTATAGGGTTATGTAGTCCAGTTTCTGTCATATAGGAATTCTTTCTCCAACATAGTTTACATGGTCACCTATTTTCTTTGTAAACATCTCAGTAACAGCAAGTATTAACAAGACAGCCCATCTCATAATCAGATAACTTGTTATTGTCAGAGAATCCAGATCTGAAATTAATAACTGTTACTTTTCTTTCCTTTTACCCCTTGAGCCATACTGAATTACTTCAGTATAGCTCATTGCACTCATTCCTATTCCCTGACCTCACCATATTTTCTTCTTTAGATCAGGTGTATATCACAGGAGATTTTTGAAATGTAGAAATATGTGGGAGAATAAAATGTTCAGTAAACACGGTTGTAAGCACTTTTCATACATGGTTGAAGTTGAAAAATTTTAAAGCAAGAAAAGGACCAGAAGAAATACCTTTCCATGTAATGGGCTATTTCTTGAAGAGTTATTCTTTTTGCTGTTAATGTGTGTGTCACCTGTGGAAAAGTCTAGATTCAAGAACTAAGTCAGAAAAATTGGTTTGAGAAAAAGACATCTACTGGAATCTGTACGGCAGTCCTTCAACAAAGATATCTATTAGTCGATAGATGTCATCCCCAACACCTGTCTAAAATGACTCATGTCTTTTCCTGATTACCACTTATAGATTTTTCCCTTTTAAAAAAAACTTTACACAAAATGTAAACTTCATACATTGGGATTATTCTTTAGTCTGGATCTTTTCTTTGAATGAAATAAGCTTTGGGATGCTTATTTAGGTGTTCAATGGAACAGTGTGGAGAACAGTAATTGTGTTTGGGCTAAAGAATTAATCCATTTAGTCATGGGAAGCACTACTTAGCTTTTCCATAGCAGCTGAATTGTGGTGCAACTTTGGGGCTATTTTAGGATTTTAACCTCAAATAGAAATGAAAGTTTATTTGTATTGATGAGCATATGCTTTTGAATAATGAAACATTGACTTGATTTCAATGAAAGTGAAATTGTTTTTCAATTCAGTTATTTTATGTTTGAACATGAATTGAAAGCTATATCTTTATTGCTGAATTTTTGAAAAATCAATAACTTTAACATTTTAACAGAGAAAGTGTTTTAATAAGCAATTATTAGGGTGGCTTCAGAAGGGTATTGTAGCTTTAAAAATTTCTGATGGTTATTAGTACACTTTTGTACTGTGTAAATCAGACATTGTAATGAAATTATTTTTATTAACTAAAATTCTCCTACAATAGGAAATTTTACTGCGTTTTGACATCTAGCAGGCCAAAGAAGGATGTTGAGAAAGTCTTATTTCTGTCTCAGACCAATAATTATCCCTTATTTTGTGTAAAACATTCTTTAAAATTGTTAGTTTAAATGATCGCACAAAAGGAACTTTTCCAAGGGATATAAGTTGCCTGCCACTGTCCTATAGTCTGCCAGATTTTACAGCCTGGAGAAAAATCTAGTAGCCTTTAAAAAAAAAAAAATTATGTTAATAATAGCCTGTTTATGTTGTTGGATTTTCTGTTGTTTCATATACAATTTTATATGAACTACCAATTAATGCAGTTTATATGCAGTTTCTATCCTCAGCAAGGAATGGGGTGGTAATCCTGCCCTGCTCTTACTACAAAAGCTGGGCATCATCTACCAAGGAAAAATGTGTCTGCCTTCAGGAATTTCTTTCTCCCTCTTTTCTAATTACTGCAAATCCATCAGAGTCACCTGAAATCTCATCTCCATGAAGCTTGTCCTGTGTGACCCTTGTAACCTGATATCCTCATCTTTAAAATTATGATTTGAACGCCTAGTCCCTTTCCCTCTTACAGTGTTTTCATTATGATTTTCAGGCTCATACTCAAACTCAGACATTGCTAATGTTCTTTGAACTCCTCTCTGGCACTTAACTTGCCTATCCCACACGATTAAGCACTCTGACCAATTTTGTACTTAGGGTGAAGTTTTCATGCAAATGTGGATATGTTGAAGACAGACTCTAAAAAATTGGGTACCTGCTATGTAAGGATAGTGGCCTTTAATATATTGAAGAATATTTCTCTTTTTGAGTTAGCATTTTTAATAGAAAATTAGATAATGGTTAAAACTCAAATTGGAGTACTTGATTCCATTGTGATTTAAGAGATGTACAGAGATCCTGTAAGAGACTTTAAAGCTTACTTACATATAGTAAGTAGTAGGTCAACGTAGAGTTAAGTAGCAACAGCCTTGCAACTCAAGAGCAAGACTTTTAGATAATATAGGTAGAGAATCAAGCAGGATGAAACAGTGGATTTAGTTTAGGGAATGGAATTATTTGGAGTAATAGTACTGGGAAAACATGTCTGAATAGGTAATAGAGAATGTGTGGGGTTAATACAGACTCTAGTGGCCCTTGGAGGATTGGGGTAGAGCTTGGTGTTGCACAGATATTGTGCCTTAAGCTTAAGTTGATGTATTGATGATTTTCATGGAGCATTTATTCTTTTTAAAGGGAAGATTTATTTGGGTGTTGTCCTGGTTAACTTCAGGAAGGCTTCTGTGTGAAATTATGCTGGAATTCGTTTTAAGGATGTAAATCCTGTAAATCCACAGCTTGGGTAACAAATTGAATCTCTAACAAATAGAAGGAATTTAAGAGAAAAATCCTGTTTATCGAAGAATAGCTGATATTACAAACAGTTATTATATATACAAATTCTCTGTCCAAAGGATGTCTTTGTATGTTGTTGAAATCATTGTCACTGCCTACTTTCAGTTGGGTATAGCAGAACAAGAAGTCAGATTTCTTGGATTCTCTTTTTTGAGATGGGGTCTCACTCTGTTGCCCAGGCTGGAGTGCAGTGGTGTGATCTCGGCTCACTGCAACCTCTGCCTCCCGGGTTCAAGCTTCTCATGCCTCAGCCTCCCTAGTAGCCAGGATTACAGGCGTGCACCGGCACACCTGGCTGATTTTTGTATTTTCAGTGAAGAAGGGGTTTTACCACATTAGCAAGGCTGGTCTGGAACTCCTGACCTCAGGAGATCTGCCCTCCTCAGCCTCCCAGAGTGCTGGGATTACAGACATGAGCCACCGCGTGCAGTCAGATTCTCTTATTTTTTATAACAGCAGATCCCTTATAAGTGCATCCATTTGCACACCTAAATGTCTAGATCATATTGTTGATAAGTTTATTCAACAAATAACTGTTATTTAGCCATTTGGGAAGTTGCAGAAGAAACTGCAAAAAAAACTTTTTTTTTTTGTTTATTCTCTTCTCATCTCCTTTAGGTATATGAAAAATATCACTCATAAGCAATGTTTGTGATGTGGTCATGCAAACCCATGTGTTTTGCGTCTAATGCAGCAGTTTAATGAGTAGGAAGATGACTATCCTGGGGTGAATATGAAATGTGGCATAGAAAAGGAAACAATTGCTTGTGAATCCTGGAGAATCTGGTAAAGGGAGAATTTGAATATGTCAAGGAAAGGAAAGGCATTGTAAACCAGAAGAATAGATAGGGAGAACAGTTTGAGTAAATTGTTTTGGGAGGCATATTTAACGTAGTGAAGACTTAATGTGGTAGTGATTTAATGCGAATTAGCTGGAAGAGACACTGCCTACAAAACTCGTAATTTAGACCAAATTCTGAGGAGTAACTTATACTAGGTTGGTAATGGTACTACTGCAAGTAAATAAAATATTGCCAAAATAGTTTTGAAATTAGAGTCATCAGGATTTAATGACTTGATAAAAATGTTAATGGAGAGAAGAGAGATTGTAAGTTTGTGTAATTTTTAAAATAATTCAACCACTGATAGCAATAGGGAAGGTGAAAGGAAGGGCCAGTCAACTTTAGTTTTAGATGTGTAGAGTTTGAATTTCCTGTATTTGATTTTGGTGAAGGAATTATGAGGGTGCTTCAAAAAATAAGACTAAAATGTTTGTGTCAGGCCCAGATATATAAATATATATAAATATTTGGACATGGAAAGGAAATCCCAGGAATCAAATAATGCACCAGTTTTATGATTTTGACACACTCAAACCTCTGCCTTTTGTTTCTCTGGGTCACTCTGTCCAGTACAATAGGCTTGCTATGTATTTTGAATGAACAATGAAAGCGTGAACTGTTCTTCTTTACAAAGCTGTTTATTATAGTGAAACTTTATAGATGCAGCCACTTTGCCAGATCTCTGATGGAACTAACAATAATTTTATCTAGTTAATTTTAATAGTAAGTCCTTTGTCACAGGTTGTTCAAATGAACAAATACAGCTTATGATTTTTATGGCAGGTAAAGAATATTTGAAATGGAAAGAGACCTGATGCAAAGAAAAAGGCATTATTTTTAGTGGTGCAGCGATTTTGGGACTTACTGTAGTAGAAACTACTCTTTATATAGAATATTTCGTTTGATTTTTCTATTTTGTTTTTCTTTGCTATCTAGCTTTGTTTCATAGTGACCATTTTTAGCACCATAAAAGTTAATGTAGTAATCAGATTTAGTAGATTATTATTTAAAGCTGAGCACTTAAAATTAACTTTTTGCCCCGTGTTCATTTTGAATTTCCTCTTTTTTATATAAATATTTGATTAAAAAGCTTTCTGTTTAATAAAATTAGTGTTATGATTATTTTAATGTCAATTGAGGACATTTGAAAAACCCTCCCAAAATATCCAGGATATTGTTTTAATCTGTAGCCTTCTAAGTAGAAATTTTAAAAATTGGGAGATACACTTTTTTGTGTGAAGGATAAAGCTTGTATTAATGACAACATTAGGTATTTGGTAGTATTTTAATCATTATTAAAATGATTATTAAAAATTATGTTATAATTGTAACATTAAACATTTGAGTATGTGTTGAGTTCATCATTTGAATACATAGTGCTGTTTTAAGTTATTTGTGTGTTATGAAGAAAAGGTTACTATGTTTTATTTTTATAAGGTGGAAAAAACAATCCAGAATGATAATCAAAGCCAAGGTAGAGGAACTTGTTAAACACTTTAAAATTAGACTTCCCCCCACCCCCAACCTCTAGTATGATACTTTGAAGGCAGCTGCTACAGATAAACTCTGGAGCCCCAGATGGTGGTTGCCTAATCCTCATGAGAATTCATGTCCTGGAAGCAGCTCTTATCTCTCCAGACCTGACATTGTCTGTGAGCTTTTGCTAAGGAGGGAATAATATAAACATGCTATGCATGAGTTTCACTTCTTGAATATGTCAAAGACACAGGAAGTTATAACAAAGTATAAAAAGAACCGAGTTCACATTTATTGAAAATGTTATTTAAAGCACTTGATGCTAGCTTGTGATGAGTGATGGGGTGCAGTCTGGAAGGAAAGGCACAGTGAACTTTTTTTTCATTTTGGAAACGAAAACGCCAGTCTCAGTGTTATGATTTCAGGGATGTAGATTTGTCATTAAGTGTGCAGTACCCAGAATAATTAAGTTATTTGATCTAATGTAAGAATGTAAAACAATCCATCCTGTAAATGAATGTCCTGGCTTTTATTTCCTATGCAGGAGTCCTCTCTGTTTTGAAAGTCAAAACAGCAGTTGCACTATTCTGGATTTGATGTTTTGTTAAAAAAATAAAAAGTTCCCAAAATCTGATTTGTGAGATCTGGGCCAGTGACAGTTATAAATGGTTGTCTCTTTGGCATAGCAGCCAAATGTTCTGAAGTGAAATTGTGGATACTTTTATCTACTTCAGGTAGTGTCTCATTTAATATATGAGCAGGGATGTTGGCACTGTCATCATGAATAATTGTTGAATCACCCATCACTTGATGTTATGACTCTCTATAAGGAAAAAGGGGGATTTTCCATCTTACCAAATGATACAATTTGTAATCAGATGGGAAACTGTAGTGTTCCTCGTAACAATGCCTAAGCCTGTCTTTCAAATCTGATACCTCTTTCTCTAAATAACCTGTTTTCCAACCACTCTGGCCCTCTTACTTGTCCTAGAATCTGTGGTGCCCTGTTATGTTTTCATACCTTTTTTCATTTTATTTCATCATTCTGCAGAGCCCTTCCTCAAAAAAGGTTCTATTCATCCTATGAGACCCAGCTAAAATATCACTTGTTCTGTGGAGTCTTTCTCAGACTGAATAATTTTATTTTATTTTCTCCCAGAATGTTATAACCAGAGTAATCTTTGTAAACTACAGATTTGATCATGCCTCAAAAAAAAAAAAAAAAAGTTTTAATGGTAATTACATTTCATATCAAACTCTGTGTATCACCCTAGTGGTCTCTGTCTTAATTTGTCCAGCCGATCACATCTTCTCTTTGTCACAGAACAACTTGCTGTTATCCCTTCCTCTGAGCCTACTTTGTGGTCCCTTTTGCCCTGGAGTGCTCACATGTCTGTCCATTTTAGTCTTCCTCATTTTTAAAGATCTAGAGTCTATGAGGAATTAAGATAATACAAAGTGGAAAGTGTTAGGTGCCAAAAGAGAAAGAATTCAGTTGGCACACTTATGGAAGGCATAAGTGTGTTGTGTTTGCCTTCTCTGTTCAAGTGAGAGGTCCTAATGATAGAGCTTGCTCCCTCAAACTTGTGTATATTCTGCACTGTCTAGTACAGTATCTTAGGAGGAGATAAATTTGAAAGATTAGTAAGAAAGAACTGAGTAAAACCTGAGCTTTGTTAGATAGGATAGGTGGTAGAGTGAAGGAAGAGGCATCAAAGACTCATGTTCAATACTTTTTTTGCATTGAATTAATTGATGATTGACCCTTGGTGTGTTTGTCATATTTTCCTTGCTCTTTGAAATTCTTTTGCCTAATGTGTGCTAAAATAGTCTGGAACAGACTGCTTACCACCTGTATCTTTTAACCATCTACCCTCTGAGCTCCTTTTGTATTGCTTCTTATTTTTGTCATATTTGCCATACCCTCCTCCCCACCTGTATTCTCTTTTTTGGGTTCTGTTTCCCATAGTACTTTAAATGGCCAATGAAAACATGCCCCAGATGATACTATTTTTCATCATGCTCTCTTGCCACTTTGTTTTCCTGTTTAAAAGAACAAACAGCAAAAGAAAAAGACACAAGCTGCTAGTTTGTAGCCTACCTGGCTCTGATTTCTCTAATTCTTGTGTTTGCTGTTCTGTCATTCTTGGTTTCTACTGTTTCTTTTTCTTTTTTCTTTTCTTTTGTCTTTCTTTCTTTCTTTCTTTCTTTTTTTTCTTGAGACAGAGCTTCACTCTCTCTTATTGCCCAGGCTGGAGTACAATGGTGTGATCTCGGCTCACTGCAACCTTAGCCTCCTGGGTTCAAGCAATTCTCCTGCCTCAGCCTCCTGAGTGGCTGGGATTACAGGCGTACACCACCATGCCCAGTTAATTTTTTGTAATTTTACTAGAGACGGGGTTTCACTATGTTGGCCAGGCTGATCTCGAACTCCTGACTTCAGGTGATCCACCCGCCTCGGCCTCCCAAAGTGCTGGGATTACAGGTGTGAACCACTGCAAGCCCGGCCCTACTGTTTCGTTTTCTTACCTCACTCTGCTCCCATTTCTGCCTTCCCATTTGTGCGCCACCATTATTAAATGCTTTATATTCTCTCTCTTGACTGGATTATATATTCTTTTGTTCTTCCTATTCTTAATCCTTTGTGTTTTCTCTGTTACTTTGTTTTTCTAATTTCCTCTCTCTTCGTTATCTTTTTCTGTTTTCTTCTCCATGTTCACTTCCTTTTTTATTATCTTTCGATGCTCCTCCTTTTTTCACTCTTCACTGTGTATCATTAAAAAATAAAAACAAACCCGAAAACAAAACATAAAGCTCCTGGCTGTATTCAGGGCTCATTTTGTGCTTAATTTCCATATTTCCCATTGCTTTAATTAGAGCTGACACCAGGTTTTCCCCTTATTTATGACTTTTCATTGTTTTCCTCCTATTCCTTACCCATAACAAATTTTAAAAAGCTATAATCCCAGCTGTTCTCCATCACCATCATGTCCGACTCCATGTGCTTTCTTCTTCCGTTTTTCTTCCAGTGATTTTATATATGTGTGTTTATTAAAGTCCTAAAATGGGGAAAGTATGGCTGATGTGCAACTGTGAGTCCTGCAATACTGGCTTTTCTACCTCTTAGAAGCCTTGGTGGTGAGGGTAGAAGCGGGAGCCAATTCATAAAAAGAGAATGAAGAGTCAATTAAGAAATTTGAGGGTGTCTATAGCTGTCTGTAAATTATGCTTTTTGGAAAATACAGTTGGAAATGTAATTGAGGAACAGGAGTAGACCAGAAGTATGAACCATTGAGAGGCTCTCTGCTTAAAGATGCTTATCTTTTCTTCCCTTTCCCTGTGACTCATACCTACTGTTCATTAGAAATGCATGTGTTTTAATTGGTCATTTTAAAAATGAAAATGTTCTGTAATATTAAGTCTTCATCATACTTTGTGTGAATTAATCTTAATCAGATTGTGAATAGGAATTTTAATTTTGAGTGCGAGGTAAGGACAGTGGAGGGAGAACACTAATGGGCAGAAGCTCTCCTGTGTAGCAAGGGCTATGGGAGACAAGGGTATCATTGCATTCTCTTGTAACTTGTTTTGAATTCATTGAATTTTTTAAATGAAGAAGATATTAGTGAGAATCTAGTTTAATTTATTTATTTTATAGGTTAAAAAACGATCCAGAGAGATTTACTTGTTCAGGTCTTACAGCTTGTTAGTGATTGAAAAGGGCCAGTTCTATCCATTGTCTTTTTAATGCCATATTATTTTTGTATTACAGTGGCTTCCTAGCCATCCTTTGACTTGAAGCGGGAAGAAAAGGATCAAAGAGAAAAAGAGACAAAAAGTAATATGTATATGTGCCCTTCCACTTTCTCATTCTTTTCTTCCTTTATTGTCAGCATATTATAATATTCTGGTTTTCCATATCTGAAGAACAGATCCTGCTTGTATGGCTACGGAGCTGTTTTATTGCAAGTATTAGAAAACAAAAATATTAGAGCTTTATTAAGGAGGAAAGTAATAATATATTTTAAAGACTTTCTGTGCTATTTTATTTATGTTCATCAGAAACACAAGATCACTTTTTGTGTAGAAAATCTGAATGGGTGGGAGGGAAGCAAAATCTGACTGGAGAATCCAGTGGTCCAGAGTTACTTTAAGAAGTGAATATGTTTAAATCAGCAGGGCCCAATGACATGCATCATAGGGCACTTAAAGATGTGGCAGATATCATTGCAGAGGCACTAGCAAATTACCATGCAGAGGATGTGAAAAGGGCAGAGTAATGGTAGGGTTTCTAAGCCACCACTTTTGTTGATCTAGTGCTCTTTACCACCTCCCCTCAAAGCTATAGAAACAAAGAAGCTATACAAAACTCACATTATCTGCATTGCACCGGCCTTTGAAAACACCATTTACCCAGCCATACCCCAAATCTCAACTTACACATCCTAAATATAAATCCATTGTGGGTTTTCAGAGCTTGTATAATGTCTGTGGAAAACAGTAGAAGTAGGGCTTCTATTCATACAAGTGTTTTGAATCGCAGTTTTTAGAGTACATTTAGCATACTGCCTTATTTGATCCTCTAAGCAACTCAATGTCTGAGATAGCACAGTATGCAATAAAAAAGTTTACATTCTTTGGATTCAGTTTGTATTTTTAATCCAGACCTTTTTATTTGTTTGTTTCTGTTATGTACCTTGTCTGCTTCCACAAAAGGATTTGAGGTAGATTGGGATAACATGCATGTACAATAATAGGATAGCTGAAGATAAAGTCAAAGAGTAAACAATCAAGTGAAGTTACCTCTTCTAGGAACCTGAGGTAAAATGGTTATTGTATTTAGATATTAAATTCAGCCCTTAGCTTTGGCAGTTAAAACCAAGGGGAAACGTAATGAATTGTTTAATTGTTTGTTTAATTAAAGAGAAGCACATTACTTTTAACCTTAAATCATGGCTATTTAAATACACATTGTATTATGTCTGTAAACTTTTTTTTTGTTTTTAGAGGCAGGGTCTTGCTCTGTTGCCCAGGTTGGAGCACAGTGGCATGATCACAGCTTACTGTAACCTCCACCTCTCTGGCTCAAGTGATCCTCCTGCCTCAGCCTCCCCAGTAGCTAGGACTAAGTTGTGAGCCACCATGCCCAGCTAATGTTTAAATTTTTTTTTGTAGAAATGGGGTTTTACTATGTTGCCCAGGCTGGTCTTGAACTCCTGAACTCAAGCAATCCTCCTGCCTTGGCCTTCCACAGTGCTGGGATTATAGGCATGAGCCATCACACCCAGCCCTTATAAACTGCTTTAGAGTAGAGACCATATGGATCCATGTTTGTCTCCATCACAGTTTTTAGCACAAGTGAACAAATGGTTGAATATGATTTATTTTTAGGAAAGTAACTTCTTTTGGCACTGGATTCTAAGAGAAAATTTGGCTTCTGAAATCTTATGAACAAAATACTGAGTGATGTAAGTTATTGACAACTATTTTAGCCAAAGTTTTATAAAGGAAGCAAAACAGTTTTCTATGTAGCCCTTCCTTGCTTTTGTTAAACCCACAGAAACTATGGGGGGCAAGTAGGAAGTGCAGGGTGGTATCTTGAACATATCATGAGATTGTGAGTCGATGGACCCAAATCTAGTGCCATATCTGCTTTGGTTTCTGTGACATTGGGGAAGCTATATAACCTTACTGAACTTTACAGATTTCCTCATTTGTAAAATAGGGCTAATAATAATTTTCTCAAAGGAATTTTGGTTTGTTTAAATGAAGTAATCCAGGTACTCAACAGTTTCTTTCGAGAGAAAATATTTTTCTTTTTAAATTTGTTTTTATTTTTTTAAGTACCAGTATACATGTACAGAACATGCAGTTTTGTTACATAGGTATACGTGCACCATGGTGGTTTCCTGCACCTATCAGCCCGTCATCTAGGTTTTAAGCCCTGCGTGCATTAGCTATTTGTCCTGATGCTCTCCCTCCCCTTGCCCCCACCAACAGGCCCTAGTGTATGTTGTTCCTTTCCCTGTGTTTATGTGTTCTCATTTCAACTCCCACTTATGAGTGAGAACATGTGGTGTTTGGTTTTCTGTGTTCCTGTGTTAGTTTGCTGAGGATGATGGCTTCTAGCTTCATCCATGTCCCTGAAGAGGACATGATCTCGTTCCTTTTTGTGTCTGCATAGTATTCCATGGTGTATATGTACCACATTTTCTTTATCCAGTCTATCATTAATGGACATTTGGGTTGGTTCCATGTCTTTGCTATTGTGAATAGTGCTGCAGTAAACATATGTGTGCATGCATGTATATACCCAACGGAATATAAATCACTCTATTATAAACATAAGCGATTCTCCTGCCTCAGCCTCCTGAGTAGCTGGGATTAAAGGCACGTACGTGCCACCACATCTGGCAAATTTTTTGTATTTTTAGTAGAGACGGGGTTTCACCATATTGGTCAGGCTGGTCTCAAACTCCTGACCTTGTGATCCACCCGCTTCAGCTTCACAAAGTGTTGGCATTACAGGCGTGAGCCACCGCGCCCAGCGAGCGCAACTTTTTTTATTTGGTGAGGAAAGTTGAAATCATGCATTTGTACAATTGTGGATTTGTTGGTTTTTTTTTATTGTTGTTGTTGTTTTCTTTCAGCTTTGTCAGTTCCTAATGTATACATTTTGAAGCCCTATTCTTAGGAGTATTGTATTTTGGTGAATTGACCCCTTAGTTATTAAATGTCTCTCTTTATTCCTGATAGTGTCATTTGTTCTGAAATCTGCTTTTTCCAGTATTCATATAGGCAGCTACTCTTGCTATCCTTTCTGCCATTTTTTAGTTCTTTTATTTTTAACAGATATATGTCTAAAAAGTAGGTTTTGTGTAGAAAGCATGTAGGAGGGTTCTTTCCCTGATTTCGAGTAGTTCCTTCCATCCCCACACAAGAGAATAGTACTAAGCCAGAAACTTGAAGAAACCAACCTTCAGCTTTCTTTCCCCTCCCTCCCTTCCCCTCCCCTCCCCGCTTTCCCCTCCCCGCTTTCCCCTCCCCGCTTTCCCCTCCCCTCCCCTTTTCCCTTCTCCCTCCCCCTACTCCTCACCACTTCTCTCTCATTCCTCTCCCTTCCCACCTTCACCTTCACCTTTCGCTCTTTCGTTTTGGCAGGGTCTCCCTCTGTTGCCCAGGCTGGAGTGTGGTGGCATGATCTTGGCTCAGCGCAACCTGCTGGACTCAAGTGATTCTCCCAACTCAGCCTTCCCTGTAGCTGGGACTACAAGTACATACCACCACATCCGGCTAATTTTTGCATTTTTTGTAGAGATGGGTTTTGCCCATGTTGCCCAGGCTGGTCTCAAACTCCTGGGCTCAAGAGATCCACTTGCCTCAGCTTCCTAAAGTGTTGGGGTTACAGGTATGAGCCACCATGCCGGGCCTAGCTTTCTATGTGGCCAGTTTCTCTGTATTTTTCCCTGGAAATTCCAGCGACTTTGACCTGCATACATTCTGTAATCTGTCCTTGCCACTCAATTAAGATAGATGGGGTCTGGTTTGACTACCCCCTCCCTTACAGGGTGGCCAGGAAACCTTCTCAATGTGATAAGATTCAACTTACCTATTTCCTTTCTCTCCAGGATCACTATTCTGCCATGTCTGTCCTGTGTCTAAAAGTGTTTCAGGCCGAGGCAGGGGGGTCTCTTGAGGCTAGGAGTTTGATACCAGCCTAGGTAACATAGTGAAACTCTAGTCTCTCCAAGAAAAAAATAGTTGGTCATGGTGGTGCGCAACCATAGTCCCAGCTACTGGAGAGGCTGAGAGGGGAGGATTGCTTGAGCCCAGGAGTTTGAGGCTACAGTGAGCTATGATCTTACCACCGTACTCGAGCCTGGATGACAAAGCCGGACTCTGTCTCTAAATGAATGAACGAATAGGGTTGTGTTTTCTTATTGTTTAGAGTTGAAGTATATGTGGTCCTTGTTACTCCATCATAACTGGAAGTGTAATTTTGCTTTCATTCTTTAGTGATATATATGGAGCATATAATCTCATTTGAAAGCTTTTTTTAGCACTTGCAATGTCTATTTCTACTGTGTTATGGCATTTATTATTTTTTATGATGTCAGTAGTCATTTATTTTGTTTTCTATATGTTAATGTGTCATTTTTCTCTGCCTTCTTTCAAGATTATTTCTGTATTTATACTTTCTAGTAGTTTGTGATGTGCCTGGTTGTATATTTTTTATATTTTTCCTGGTTGGAGGTCAAACTTTTATTTATTATTTCTCCAGAGTGTGTGTGTTGTTTTTGTTTTTTTTTTGTTTGTTTTGTTTTATTTTGTTTGTTTTGTTATTTTGTTTTTGCCTCGTGTTCAAGACTAAAACTTTTTTCTTGCTTCATTTTTTCCTCCTGGTCATTCTTGTATTCCCATAATACATGTGGTAATCCATTGCTGTGTCCTACAGTTTAAAACAAACAACAAAAAAAATCGATTTTCTGTTGGTCAGATTGGATAATTTCTACTGATCTATGTTCATGCCTACTAACTTTTCCTTCTGTCATATTCAATCTGCTATTTAGCCCATTCAGTGATTTAAAAAAATATTTCAAATACTATATTCTATTTCTAAATTTTCCATTGCTTTAAAAAAATAATTTCTATTTCTCTGGTGTGATTTGCTATCTGTTTAATCATTGCCAGCATTTTTTCAAATTAATAAGTTTTATTTTTGATATTTATGTTCATCATTTTATCTCTTTTTATGACTGATGTTTAATGAATAGTTTTAAGTTTTTGTTAAGTAAATTAGTAGGCCCTCCTGTACTCTGGCCCTCCTTTCTGTGTTAGTGGTGTTCACATCAACTTTTTAAATGAATGATTTGGTGCTCCTGGTTTCTCCAGTGTATTTTTTGTTATGGCTTCTGCTTTTGTTTGTTTGTTTTCAGACAGGGTCTTACTCTGTCACCCAGGTTGGAGTGCATGATCACAGAGCCTCAACCTCCCGTGCTCAGGTGATCCTCCCACCTCATCCTCTCGAGTAGCTGGGATTACAGGCATGTACCACCACACCTAGCTAATTTTTGTATTTTTAGTAGAGATGGGGTTTAGCCATGTTGCCCAGGCTGGTCTTGAACTCCTAAGCTCAAGTGATCCACCTGCCTCAGCCTCCCAAAGTGTTAGAATCACAGGCGTGAGCCACCACTCCCGGCCTGTTACAGCTTCTGAAACACAGTGTACTAGATTTCCTTCACCAGCCCTTTCTCACTTCTAGCTTTAATAGGCAGGAGTGCTGCTTCAGCAGAAAGAAGGGTGAGAGCAAATTTAGAAATGGCAGTGTTGAATGAGATGAAATGAGAATAGGTAATGTGTAACAGATCATATTGAGTGATGAGCATGGCCTGGCAACATCTCTAGTAATCCTGGGCTGCTTTATGGTACTTATGTTCCACGTCCACACCAGTAGCAAAACCTGTCACTTTAAGCCTTTGAAATATTCTTAGAATCAGAATCTGGTTACTTCTTACCCATCTACTCTGCCATCCCCTTGTTCCAATTCACCATTATCATAGTTTGAACTATTGCAGTGGTGTCCTAAGTTTTTGTTCTTCATTTTTCCACCAAGCAGCTCGAGAGATCCTTTTAACACATAAATCAGATAATGTCATTTCTTTGCACACAGCTCATTCATTTCATGGCAAAAAAGGCTATATATGATATTGTTCTTTATATTACTGATCATATCTCCTAATACTATCACCTATCAATACTCTGCTTCAGCTACATTGCTTTTTAAAAATTTTTTAAAAATAATAACTTTGTTATTTTCTCTTTTTACTTGGGCTGGCATAATAAAATACAACTGCAATTTTTTTTTTTTTTTTTTTTTTTTTTTGAGATAAAGTCTTGCTCTGTTGCCCAGGCTGGAGTGCAGTGGTGTGACCTCAGCTCACTGCAAGGTCCGCCTCCCAGGTTCATGCCATTCTCCTGCCTTAGCCTCCCGAGTAGCTGGGACTACAGGCTCCTGCCACCACGCCCGGCTAATTTTTTGTATTTTTAGTAGAGACGGAGTTTCACCGTGTTAGCCAGGATGGTCTCTATCTCCTGACCTCGGGATCTGCCCGCCTCGGCTTCTCAAAGTGCTGGGATTACAGGCGTGAGTCACCACACTCGGCCATTTTGTTTTATTAAATCCAAGTATATTCCTGTCTTAGAGCTTTTGCATGTATTGTGCCCTTGTTGTGTATGCTTTCCAACCTCAACATTTACGTGGCTGTCTTCCTCATTTTTTTCAACCTTGCTCAAATATCTTCAGAGAGAATTTCCCTGACCTTTATAAAATAACATCTTTGTCTACCCATTTCATTTTCTATCCCCCTTTCCTTAATGTTTTATATGCATATGTATGTATACATGTGTGTATGTATGTATTTAATGGTTTCACTGTACCTGTTAAAGAATCCTTTTTGTTTCATTTCTGCATCCCTAGGGCCTAGAACAGTATTCAAATACTTCTTGAATGCATGACTGAATAAACTGGATAAATATTTGTGTTTATCAGGGAAATTAGTGGGCATATAACAGCATTAGGACTCTGGAGAAGTGTGGAGTAGTTAGGTAGGTGTGTGTTCTGGAGAGGAGAAGTTATTGGAGTGGGACATGTTGATGCTAAAGATTGGTGGGCAGATTACTTGGGCAGATAGTAATACATGAAGTCAGAAGACTTTCTGGATTATTGGTCTGTCTTTGAATCCACCAAGGACAGTTTTTTTTCTCTTCATTTGACCCCATGCTATATGATTAGCTTTCTTTCTTTTTCTATTTCTTCTTCCTCTTTTTTTTTTTCTTTCTTTTTTTCTTTTTTGGCTTTAGAGGGAGCAAGCTTTCTTTCACCCTTTCTTGGCTCTCTGGTTTATTGTCATAGCCAGTCCTTTCCTGCCGGCTTGTCTTCCCTCTAGTGGCTGGCCCCCATCTCTCTGGCTTCTTTTTTGTCAGGAAGGGTGTTGTATATGTGCACTTTATCCCTGCATGCTAAGAGAGGACTTGTCAAACTGACAGTTGGTGTGACTGCTGGCTGCCACTTGACATGGAGAATGACATCTGAAAGTCTGCATTTGCAGCCATGGACCTTCAAGAGACTCATAGAAGAGGCTGTACTTTATCAATGAGAAATAACCACATCTGTGAACATTTAGTATTTGTAATATTAAAATGTATCCTTTCACTGAACTATATTTAGCCCTCATACTGTTCATCCTATCTTATATTACTGATCTTTTTAATGTGATAAATAAGATTATGTAGAAAACACCAAGATTTTTCAGTAGTGTGTAATAATGCACAAGGTTTATTATTTCATTTGTTTGTTGTGTGCATTACATCATTCATTTCCCTCCCCTGTTTTGACATCTGCAATGGCTCCCTGATATCTACTAAATATAACTATTTAACCAGCATCTAAGGCAATTCATAATATACCCCAACCTACCTTTTAAAATCTCATTTCTTATCCCCTCACAGATTTTCTCTACCCTATTCCACTGGTTTCTAAACAGGTTTTTTTTGGAGCCTCTTAGGCATTCCCTTGGAAAAGTGGGGGTCAAGTCACCAGATTCCTGTCCTCAACCTTTAGGCTTTAATCTCTTTTGCATGTTTTGGTTTCTTTAAAATAGGGCTCTGTAGCTAAAAGAAGTTTGAAAGTCACTCCATTTGTCTGGTCAGATGATTAGTCTGTATGTGTTTTAGTCTGTCTCTGCCTCTTTCTCCTGTATACATACTCTCTAGAGCCTTATACTTACACATTTTCTTGTGGCTTCACTTTTCTCTGTAGTTCCTTCTGCCAGGAATGCTAATGTCTCCAATTTATCATTCATATAGTGAGTTTTGCTGGTTAGCTGGAACATTGTCAGTTTTAAACATTTTATTTTTATTTCCAAAGAATTTCCAGTAAGCTGGGAATTAAGTGTTTTGCATGATCAAAACGTTTAGGGATTAGTATGTTTTGTTACCTTGTGACATTGTATGAACGATGGAGAAAGACAGAGTTTTACAAATGTTAGAAATATGCAGTCTTGAATTGGGTCATAATTTTTTCAATGAAGGTGCGAAGTTTAAGTTTAGCGGGAGAGAGTGATTCAGCATACATATGGTTTTACTTGTAGGGTTTTTTGGTTTATTTGTTTTGGGGTTTTGTTTTTGGTTTTGGTTTTTTAATAATACAAACTGTATATGCAGCCAAGATAGATTACATTATACATATTATTTTTCTTCCATCTTTATCATCAAATACTGAGTTCTCTCATGGTGCTTTGATTCACACTAGAGATTTTTTTTATTTATAATGCTGATAGGTAGTATATTTTGTAATGATAGTTCTCATTTCTGGATACTTTTAAAGCTTTAGTTTTCATGTCTTAGTCATAGGATGTTAATGATGTGATATTATTTTATATTTAACATTTTTCACTGTAAAATGTTAATATGGAAATGTTGCTCAGCAGTCTGCAAAGGACTGTTGCTAGTGTAAAACATACAGTGATTTTGCTTAGAAAAATCTAAAATTGGGCCGGGCGCGGTGGCTCACGCCTGTAATCTTAGAACTTTGGGAGGCCAAGTCGGGCGGATCACAAGGTCAGGAGATCGAGACCATCCTAGCTAACATGGTGAAACCCAGTCTCTACTAAAAATACAAAAAATTAGCCGGGCGTGGTGGCGGGAGCCTGTAGTCCCAGCTACTCGGGAGGCTGAGGCAGGAGAATGGCGTGAACCCAGGAGGTGGAGCTTGCAGTGAGCCGAGATCGCACCACTGCACTCCAGCCTGGGCGACAGAGCAAGACTCTATCTCAAAAAAAGAAAAGAAAAGAAAAGAAAATCTGTGACTAAATCACTGGGGATGATTTTACCCCCCAGGGTCATTTTGGTAATGTCTGGAGACATTTTTGATTGTTACGACCCAGTGGCAGTTGGGGAGGTGGGGGAGGCACTACTGGCATTCAGTGGGTAGAGGCCAGAGTTGTTGCTAAACATCCTGTCACTAAATAAATAATTTTGTGGCCCAAAATGTCAGTAGTACCAAGATTGAGAAACCCTGAGCCAATCTTCTACCATACCTAAAAAAACATTTTACTTAGAAATAGTTTAATTTGTTTGTACAAGCATACTGATTTAGTCAGCCATTATTCTAATGATTCCTTTAAAAAAATTTTTGGAGGGGGAAAATAAAGACTTTTTCTATTTTAGAAAAGAGCAGATCTTTTAAAAAAAGTTGCTTTTCTTAAGGGTATAGTTGTGAAATAGCTTGCTTTCTTTTTCTTTTTCTCTTTCTTTTCTTTTGAGTTGGCTGTCTGAATCATTGAGATGAACTGAAAATTAGATCTTAGTAAATAATTCTGCCAACAGTGGAACTCTAAGGCTCTGATACCAGCTTAAGGCAGCCCAGCCTTACTTCAGAGTCCCCATCTAACAGATCGGTCACCTTGTTGGATGAATTGCTTCTCCCTCAGGATTAATTAAGAAAATGTTAATACTTTTCTTCCTCTTCTTGCTTCCTTGACCCCTAAACACAGTGTTAACAGCTTCTCTACCTGTACATCAACAATATATCAGTGTATATACACCTTCTGAATCCTCCTATACCTTTCTCCATGCTTGTCCAAAGAACACATGCACAGTAGTTTTGGGGTCATTGTTTTTTTTACAGACTTCTCTGAGACATACTTTTTTCACTTTTGCTATATAACTTTCTCTGGTTGATAGAGGGCTTGACTTTTTGATAGCTGTAATTACGTTCTATAGAATAGACAGAGTGGATGTTTCAGAATTTACTGAACTGTTCGCTTATATAATCAACCATTTTCTGTTTTTTAAAACCACTTTAAACAATATTGCAAATACATGTATACTTTTCTGCTGAATTTTTGTTTACCAATAAAATTGGCTTAGTAATGTTTAGTACCAAGAAGGGTTAATGAGGATAATCACAAATTATTTATTTGAGCTTCAACTTTTTTTGAAATTTGTATTTGACCAACAGGTCCTTCCTCCACACAATTTTGAAGATAATATGATTACTGCTCTGCCTGGCCTGGACAGTGTTATTTCCTTGTTTAAAGGGGGCAAGCAAATATTTTGAGCTAAAATGACAATATAACAGAAAACCTGTAGTTCCACAGGATGTATAAAGACAGACTTAGAAATGATATTGGTAAATATGTTATTTTAAGAAATATTAGTTAAAACTTCAAAAGCAGATCGTACAAGGCAACAACAGAACCCTTGTTAATTGCTTTATTGATACAAGGATCCTAATACTGTCTGAAAACTTTTAACAAGGTGTCAAATTCAGAATATGCTTTTTACTGTTGGTAATGTCTATTTATCTGATGATTCATACTTAGTAAATGCATAAATACTGAGTAAATGTTTTAGATTCATTGATCTGCAAGGCAGATGGTGTAAGAATAGCCTGGATGCATGAATTCTAATTCTACTTGTGCCGTTGTTGACTAGTACCAGTATGCCAAGTTTTCACCTCTTTCCTTTCCTTATTGTAAAATTGATTGTTTCTAAAGGTTTTTGATTATAAAAAGTTCTGATTTATTATCTTGCACATTGTTTTAAAGAAATGGATGATAAAATCATATACTTATTTAATAACATTGTCTGCATATTTCCATTTCCCTGACTCAGTGCAGAGTAAATCAACAACATTGAAAAGCTCGTTGGAAATCGGAGATGATAGATAGCTTTTCATAAGTTTTTAAGTCCTTAACCAATATTTGGTATGAGATTTGCTCAGTGGTGTGTGTGTGTGTATGTGTGTGTGTGTGTGTATGTTTATGTGTTAGAATTCATCAGACAAGAAAATTAATTTCTATTTTAGATATTTTACAAAGAATCACTTATTCCTAGGATTGTTCCCCAAAAGACATCTGAAATCTTAATTTGCTTATCTATGTGACAAAGCTTTAAACCTAAGTTATCCAGTAGTTTAACATAAAATCATACTGAAACACTCATTAACACATTTGAGTATACTATGTAAGTTCAGAATATAAATTACTGAGTACTGAGGCCATGCTGCATTAAGTTAATCTTTATGTTGTTAGATTATTCTTATGTTAAGGAAACATTATCCTAGATTTGGTTTTTCCAGATATATAGAAAGGAAAATAGTGGATGTTTTTATTATGTTGACTGAAGCTGTGCATTGAAGCTATTATACTTAAGAAACATTTTTATGACAGTTTAGCTTTCTCAACTGCTTTCATTATGTTGTGTCTTTTAGAAGTCTATTCAGGGTATTTTTAATGTCTTAACTAACAATATGATTTTTGAGCTATGTTTCTGTCGTGGTGTTTCTCATCACGAGATGGATAGAATTACTTATATAGTAACAGTGCCTCTGTGCTCCCTTACTACCACCAAATTCTTATTTATTAGTTGAATTATTTATTAGATTAATTTAATTCTTATTTTCTTTGATGTTTTATGAAGCAGAGTTTATTTTCATAATTGTGTCTCATAATTCTGTACAATAATTGTTGGAGGAGTATGTTTAGTGAAAACAAATTAAAAGTGGAAAAGATACTATTCTTCCCTAGCATTAGTAATAATGAACCTGAATTTCAAGTCATATACTTTTTTGTTATCTGGGTATTGAATATCAGTTTTTGTGAAACTAATATTGCAACTTATACGGTTGAAGAAAAAGATATTTCTGATATAATCTTATAAATCAGGGTGTAGGAAAATAAAAACTTTATTTTGTAGATTAAAGCTCACCCTATGTTACATTAAATTTTAATAACATTGATATTCTGCTTGCTTTATGAAACCTTTTATTACAAACAGTTATGAATATGAACATCTCATTTGACTACTGATGAACAGAGGGAAAAATCTAAATTAAAACTTTAAATACCACTATTTAATTACCCAAATGGCTTTGACTGTGTTAAAGAGTGCCTGGGATTATTCTGTTTTTCAATTTGTTTTAATGCTTCCTTGGTAAAAGCTGATGGATTCCCAGGCCCATTGCTGTCACTGATGAACTATATAAAGATAAATGACATTATGGTAAATTCCACTTAATGACACATTTTTAATTTTCAGAACACAGACATTTTCAGGCTAGTGAATGAAGGCTAATTACCTCAAGATCAGAACAAAATAACTCCTCATTTCGAAAGATAATAGAAAAGAAATGTTGCAGATTAATGATGCTATTTATCTTTAAAGGAAAAAAATTTTATCTTTATCCAGATAGCATAGCTCCCTGAGGAGCATGGTTATAAAATGAATCTGAAGTCGCAACTTAATAGGTTATTAAAATTGTGAGTGCAGGCTCTCCTGCTTTAGTCTTTCCATAAATTTAAATTGAAGGTCTGCTTTATTCAAAAAGGAGCAGCTTGTTTATGAGGCCAGTGGGAGCAACATACGTTACTGACAAAAGATGCGCTTAACCTCATTCTAATATCTTGCTTCTTTATTTCTCTGAATGAATCTCACCTATTTGAAAAAGTATTTTGAAATTTTGTTACCACCCTTAATTGATACCTAAGTGGAAGGGCCATACTTAGACTTGTTTAAGATTAAAATAAAAATGAATGCTGTAAATAAAAGCTGTAAAGCCTTTACTGCACACGTATAAATCAATTTGTAATTGATTTAATTGTGTGTGTATATTTTTAAACATTTCAATTTTGTTATATGAGAGGAAAATATCTTGGCCTATGGGGGTTTGATTTTGTGGTCACAGTTGGAATTTATGTAGGAATTGTTCAATAAATCGTTATTCACAGTTAAAGGATTAGCAATAATCCTTTTGCTACACTCCCACACAAGTAACAAAGTAGTGACTCAGAGAATATTACTTGATCATAGAGGCTTTAAACTGTTCCTGACATCCTAAACTCCTGTCTTTTGCTCTAGGTAATAGAACTGTTATTTCTTTACTAATGAGGTCATATAGCATTTTCTGTAATTTTCATTCTTGTCTCTTAGAAAGTACATGAATTGCCTGTATATGGTTCATATTTCTGAGCCACAGAAAAATGTTTGTGACCATGAAAGGAAATAATTGTTGCTTGCATCTGATAGAAATTTTATTATATTATTGTGAGACTTATTTTATTTATACCTTTCCAATTTTATTTGCTCTAAATGATTAGAAAACATGTTTATCTTGGCCATACATGGTGGCTCACGCCTGTAATCCCAGCACTTTGGGAGGCCGAGGTGGGTGGATCCCCTGAGGTCAGGTGTTCGAGACCAGCCTGACCAACATGGTGAAATCCCATCTCTACTAAAAATACAAAATTAGCCAGACATGATGGCACACACCTGTAACCCCAGCTACTTGGGAGGCTGAGGCAGGAGAATTGCTTGAACCCGGGAGGCGGAGGTTGCAGTAAGCCAAGATCGCACCATTCCACTCCAGCCTGGGCAACAAGAGAGAAACTCCGTCTCAAAAATAAGTAAATAAAACGTGTATCTTATAGGGAGAGCATTATCTCATTGCCCATGGCATAATTTTGCCATAAAATTTTCTCTTAAGACATTTCTTAGAACAGCCAGAAATGGAAGTCTTTGTAATTTTAATTGTAATATGCATTTGATTTTATATTAACTGTTATGAAAGCCCCTGATTTTTAAAATGTTCTTGTTTAAGTAGTTTTGACTCTGTAGGTTAAGAATAATTTCTAGTAATAATTATTAAATTTGAAATCAGATATTTATATTTACTAAAAACTCTAGGAAAATACTATAAAATGCACTTTATCCTCTATCTCACTTTTCTTATTATTACTATTTAAAATTTCAATAATACACCTATCAGGTTCCCTTTATTCTTTATTTGCTACAGGTGTATCTATCTTGCAGTGACTTAAGGAGAGAAGCTGATGAGAATTCTGAAGGTTGTGTTTTATAGTTAGAATCCTTCAGTGAAAACACAGATGAATATTTTTCTTAATACTAAAATAATTTGCTTATATCATTACCTTATTTCTAATTCTTATTAACAATATGCATTCTTTTTATTTTAAAAGAAATGTTTCCTGCATATGAAAGAAATTTCAGTAATTATTTGTATCCTCTAAATTCATTTTCAAATGTGGCAAGCAATGTGTCTATAAGCCTATATGTTATTTCACAATAATTTTTGGAAATTTTCTGTTTTAGTCTATGTCAGTCATGCAGAAATTATAAAAAACTTTTAGGAACTCAAGCAGCCTTCAATCAGTGAAAGAACTGTTTAGCATGATAATACAAAAATAAGACCTATAGTATTTTGGCACCTCATAAAGCTCCTCTTCCCCCTCAAATTTGATTAAAGTGGACACTTAGAATGTATGCAGTACATGTTTTCCACATGGTTATTATCCTTCAGCTGAAAAAAAGCCCTCGTGATTATTGTTAGAATAATATACACTAAAATGTTGTAGAGCATTAATAATATTGTGTCCATGCTCTTGTCTAATTTTTCCCAATTATTGCTATTTAAATTTCCAACAGTATCTTCTACTTAATCTTCATATGTGAAGATGAGTTTATTCTAAAGACATTTATACACAACTTAAAATGTCAGGGATTGTCAGGATTGTACTTTAGAGTCAGAGGTAATCCTACTCTAGATATGAAGATAAATCATTTTTTAAAATGTGCCAGTTTTCTTTTCAGTAACGATGATCTTGAGTGAATATTCTGTTTGGAAATTCTCTGCTTATGGCCTATCAGTAGTTATTCCTTTGATATGTACTTTCAAAATTCTATTTTAAAGCATGTCATTAATTCTTTAGACTTAATCATCTTCTAGTTCTTTTTGTCAGACTCTGATATTATAATTTAGGGCCATTAAATTCCTAATTATGGTTTCATAACAAGGATCACAGCTATTTACTGTTTACCTCCTTGACAGTTCTGGAATTTTGTTTTGGTTGTCAAGTAGCAGATGGATCTAAGTATAAAGATTCTTGAAAGGGCAAAAAAAAATATTTGTGGATTTAAATCCTCAAATCCAACTACAATTAAATAATAAGGCCTTATCAGAAGTTATGAAGCATAATAAAGTGCTTTGTCTTTCCACTTGATTCCTTACTGACTCCCCAGGTTAACTATTGTGGGTTCATGGTTAGGGCATGCAATCAGGAGTGAAGATCTAGGTTTTAATTGTAGCACTGGCTCTAGTTTTCATGATGTATATAAATTATTTTCCCCCTGTGTTTATTTTCTTACCTATAAGATGTAGGGATTTAAATGCATTCAAATTGTATCGTGCAGAACTTTAGGGATGGGAAAGAAGGTATTAGAGAGGGGAAAGTCTAGTGGGCCACTCTGTAACTCTGCAGTCTTTTTTCTCCTTCCCTGCTTAATTAGAGCAACATTTTTTTTTTTTTTTTTTTTTTTTGAGATTGGGATTCTCGCTTGAACCAGGGAGGCGGAGGTTGCAGTGAGCCAAGATTGTGCCACTGCTCTCCAGCCTGGTGACAGAGCAAGACTCCATCCCACCCAAAAAAAAAAAAAAAAAGATTGGGATTCTGCTTAAGGTTTGAGAAAAATGTTCTTCTTCAAAAATGAAAACTAAAAACAAACAGAAAACAAAAGTTTTTTAAAACCACTTCCAGAATGGGCCAGGAATTGTCAAACTATGGCCCACAGGCCGCATCTGGCCCAACGCCCAATTTTTTGTAATGAATGTTTCTTTGGACAAAGCCATGCTCATTCGTGTACATATTGTCCATTATGTAGCATAGTTAGTAGTTGTGACAGAGACTATATGACAAGCAGAGGTCAAAATATTTATCTAGCACTTTACCAAAAAAGTTTGCCAACTCCTGCACTAATTACTCACTAATTTTATACCTGAAAATGAATTCCTTGAGGTGGCTTAACTTCTGCTATATGCAGTTCTCCTTCTTAGACTGCACACTAATTCATGGCTAATACCTTTTGTTTTAATGCATTATTAAGGATTAATCTTCAGAAAACTATGTTTAACCATTTAGCCTCTGTATTTCCTGGCCCTCTTTTAAGAATTATTTTGTGCTTATTTTTTTTCCGAAGGGATATAAAAATAAATATTGAATAGGAAATGTTTCATAGCCCCTAGCCAGTTGGATTAGCAAAATTAATGCATCCGAAATGATTATAGTACATTTTAAGATATAATGTGGTATATTTAAAATCACGTGAGTCCAAAAGTTTAAATTGTGTAAGTCTAAAAGTAAGTTTAGTAGGAGTTCAGAGAAAATCAGTGTGGCTGGAATAGTCTATTTAGGTTTTCTTACTTTATTTTTTGATGAAATGTAACTTGAACTGGTCTCTGAAGACTAGGCAGAATTTGAATAGATATCAAGGAGGTCAGGACATTCCTTGGGTGAAAGGTGGTGAAGGTTATTGGGCCCATGGGAGAAGTGAAATGAGATATGGTATTAATAAGGAAAGAAAGGGATGATTACCAGATGATAGAGTTTTATGTGGAAAATACTTGTAAATCACATTATGTTTCTGAGTAAGGAAGTGATGAAACATACGTACAAGTAATCAGTGACACTTGTTAGACAGCTATTGTTCAGTACTATGCTCAGTGCTTCAGAAGCTATGTAGGATATACATTGTGATCATGTGTTTTCAGGGACCTTATATTCTGATTAGACTGTTAAGATTGGCGGTCAGTCATGACATGGAAGGGTATCGGCCAGGCATGGTGGCTCATGCCTGTAACCCCAGCAATTTGGGAGGCCAAGACAGGCGGATCACGAGGTCAGGAGATGGAGACCATCCTGGCTAACATGGTGAAACCCCGTCTCTACTAAAAAATACAAAAAACTAGCCGGGCGAGGTGGCGGGCGCCTGTAGTCCCAGCTACTCGGGAGGCTGAGGCAGGAGAATAACCTGAACCTGGGAGGTGAAAGTTGCAGTAAGCTGAGATTGTGCCACTGCACTTCAGCCTGGGTGACAGAATAAGACTCCGTCTCAGAAAGAAAAAAGGAAGGGCATCACACAATAGTGCCAAATGTGAGTGATTGATTGATAGTACTGTGGGAGTTTGAAGGACGGAGAAATTACTGAGAGCTGTTGGAGTCATGAAAAATTTCTTGTAGGGCTAGCATTTTTGCTGGGCCTTGAGGGATAAGGAAGACTCATGTAGTATAATACAGGTATAGTATATTATATAGGTAGAGAGAAGGGTGTTGTGGGCAGGCAGGGATAATGAAGTGAGCAAAGGTATGGAGATAAAACATTGTTTTATATGAAGAACAATGAGGAGAGAGGTCTGATTTGTTCAAAAAAATTTTTTTTTTTAAGATACAGTGATAAAGCTCAAAAATAAGGAATTCTGGGTGCAGTTTTGTGAAGACCGAATGCAAGTTGGCTAAGTTGAATTTCTTTGTTCTCTTGAACTTTTCCAAAATTTCCCCACCCCCCCGAAGTAGTAGAATTGTCTCTTCAAGCAGAATGTTGCTAAATAACCTCCATGTGTAAAAGAGACAAATGCAGAGTTGCCTTAATCAACTTGGGTTGAAGAATGTGAAGCTTACTAGGTTCCACCAATGTAGCCACAGAGGCACATCAGTAGCACCCTTATTGCCCTGAGGAACAGTTTGAAGAATTTTGCACTAAGCCTTAAGAAGCTTTAGAAGTTTTAGGGCAGACCTAGAGAAATACTGACAACATGATTAATCCACTGGTATGCAGGATAGAGTGGGAGGAAACATGGCATAAGAAGACGATTAGAATATTAGAGATTTAAGGACCTGAGTAAGGATGGTGGTAGTAAGAATAGAAAAGGAGAAAGAAGAGTGGCCTTTCAAAGGGGAAGATCCATAATGTAGCAGTTATTATAAATGACATCACCACGGTTAAATATTTGAATAAACAATGGCTACGGATAATCATTTAGAACACTGGAAACAGAGCAAATATTAATAGCAAAGAATATTTAAGCAGGCAAGGATAATATGTAGAGACAAAGTGTGGAACATTTTAAGGCAGGAATAGTCAATATTGAATTCCACAGAGACTATGGAATCTAATTTTGATTTGAGGCATTGGTTGGTAAGTGCACAGTTTCTAAAAATATGGAAATATGGTTTCTCTGAATTGAGCATGATAGTGAGTAACTAGATTAAGATGAGTAAGAGTGGAATAGAGAAAGTAAACAAGAAAAAGTCAAAGAAAAAATGATGGCTCTGTTGATTAATTGAATACAGGGAATGAATGGGAGTACAATGAAATACGAGTACTAAAAATGATCTTAGTGGATTTTTTTAAAAATTGCTTTTTTGTAAACTAAAGGTATAGAAACTAGTGTAGTATGTAAATGTGAAGCCAGTATTCATTTACTCAAATATATCTTGTTTCCTCTGTGTAATGCATTGTACTAGGTTCTATAAAAGATTCATTTTCAATAGCAAAACAAACAGAACCTTAGAATAAACTTAACAGGAAATGTGTGGAGTTTATGAAAAATACTATAAAAATGAACAGGGGGATATTAAGGGAGAGTTGATCAGATGGAAGAGCATACATTTTAACTGGGTGAGGAGACGTTATTAAGGTGCCAGCTTTCCATAAAATAATGGATAACCTTGGGGATTGTTTTATGGCTTGACAAAATGATCTTAATATTTGTCCGAAAAATTATTGGGAGATTGGTGTAGAAAATTTAAAAAAAAAAAATGGTGGCGTGTCCTGTCAGATATTACATTTGATGATAAGCTTATAACAGTTAAGATAACATAGAACAGGCCAAGGAATAAACAGATAGACCAGAATAAAAGAACACGTGTGTGTGTATATGTGTATGTGTGTTTTCAAGTATAAAGAAGAGTGTAGTACATTATATAGGTGAGATTTTTAATTTGGGGAAAGGATGGATTAGTTACTAAGTGATATTGAAGAAAAGTTACATTTCTGCTTCATACTATACATCAAAATAAATTCTAGATAATTTAAAATTTGCTGTTAATATTAAATGAAACTATAAAGTACTAGCAGGAAATGTAAGTGAATGATTTTATATTTCAAGAGGACTTCCTAAGTATGACATAAAAAGTTAGAAACCATAGTTACCAATGTGACAGGAATGTTCAAGAAACTGGTAGGATTTAACTACATCTGCATGAACACCTTTGAATGTGAACAATCATTAAAAACAAAATTGAGAGGAAACTGCAAAAAACCCACAACTTACGTGATTAATAAAAGGGCTTTTAGTCTAATTGTATAAAATAGCCTTAATCTAATTACATAAAATAGTCTTAGAAACTAATAAAGAAATGCTCTAGTGGGGAATGTGAGCCAAGCATATGAACTAGTGGTTCCTAAAAGAAGGAACATAAGGAAAATGTTTACTGTCACTATTAATAAAAATCTAAGTGCCATTTAAATCTGTTAAGATGGCAGATCATGATAAAATGGGCATTCATATACATATATTTATATAGGTATGTATGTATATATATGGCTATACGTTTTAGTGACTTTCTTGCTGAAAGGTAATTGGGCCATAGTTACCAAAAGTCTTAAATGTGACTACTCTGGGCACACTGCCTATGAGGTAGCCCTGCTACACAAGGAAAAGTTTAAAAAAAAAAAAAAGTCTTAAATGTAATGGATACTTGTATTTGAATGTTTATAGCAGGATTATTCACAATAGCCAAAAGTTGGAAACAACCCTGGTGTCTATTAAAAAATGCATAGAAAACCATAATGTGGTATCTACATACAAGTGAATGTTACTCAGCCATTAAATGTAATGAAAATTTGATACATGGTACAACATGGATGAACCTTGAAAACCTTGTGTTAAGTGCAGTAAGCCTGACATAAAGGGACAAATTTTGTATGAGCTCACATAAATGAAATATTTTGAATAGGGAGATTAATAGGTAAAGAAATACTTGAAAGGTTACTGGGGGTTGGGTGGGAGAAAGAAGTTGGGGGAGGTTACTTAAAGGGTAGTTTCTCCTTGGTGGTGATAAAAGTGTTTTGAAAATAGTAATAATGGTTGCACAACATTGTGAGTATAATTAATGATACTGAGTTGTACATTTTAAAACGGTTAAAATGGCAAATCTTACATTTTATATATTTTACCACAGTAAAAGGGAAAAATGACAAAAAATAATGTCACATTTCACTTAAAGGAATTTGTTCTAAGGAATACTAGAGTGTATGTAAGGTCTTTACTACAGAGTTTAACCCAGATGTTTAATAATAATGGATTCTTTGCTATGGTATAGTCGATAACCATTGACAGTGATTGAACAAATATTTAATAGAATATTATGATTTAGTAAGTGAAAATGTAGGTAGTAAAACATAATGCACCCATTTTTCATTTAAAAAAATTTATGCATAAAAAAGACAATGTTCTCTTATTAAAAATTGAAGTAGACTTCTTTGGGTGATAGGATTACAGAGGTTTATCAAATGCTTGTATATACCCTGAAAATGTAAAACTTAGGTTCTGGTTCTTTTTCATTTTTATTCTTTTAAGGTAAAAGGAGATTTTTTTTTCTTTAAATATTAATAAAGGGGTCACAAACAATATATTAGTTTTTTTTAAAGGAAAATCTTTTTATAATTGATTGTACCACTTGCCAGAGTTTGAGATACTCTTAAGAATTCGGGTTAAACTTACAAAATCATTTTTAATACAGAAATCAATGAAAAATTATCCGAAGACATTAGTTCCATATACTGGTAATTGTTACCAAAAGCCTTAAAGTGTACAATTTTTTAAAATCAGTGTGGCAACTATCCCAGGAATTGGAAGTCTCTGTTTCTTCCCCTCTCTAAGATTCAGGTTGTGTGTGTATATGTGTGTATTTTAATTTTTAAAGAACATAGGAGTAATTTAGACTTTATTTTATTTTATTTTATTTTTTTGAGAGGGAGTCTCGCTCTGTCACCCAGGCTGGAGTGCAGTGGCCAGATCTCAGCTCACTGCAAGCTCCGCCTCCCAGGTTTACGCCATTCTCCTGCCTCAGCCTCCCGAGTAGCTGGGACTACAGGCGCCCGCCACCTCGCCCGCCTAGTTTTTTGTATTTTTTAGTAGAGACGGGGTTTCACCGTGTTAGCCAGGATGGTCTCCATCTCCTGACCTCGTGATCCACCCGTCTCGGCGTCCCAAAGTGCTGAGATTACAGGCTTGAGCCACCGCGCCCGGCGTAATTTAGACTTCTACTTCTAGCCATGACACAGTCCCAGGGACTGAATTTACACTCCTGCTTCAAACTAGAAAACCAGTCTACAAAATATAATAATTGTTTATAGACATTGAATAATTACCAGTATAGGACACTGATCTTAGAAGAGAAAGTGACTTCTGTAGGTATTCCCAACTTATTGCCTAGAGACAGTTTTGGTACAGGGAAGGCAGACATATTGAGATCTTGAGCAGGTGGCATCACACTACATTGAAGAGAGAGATTTTGAAGTACAAGGAGGCCAAGGTGTCTAGAATTTGGGGATAAAATTACTAGAGAGTAGTGAGATACATCAGGACAGAAGCGTGGAGATCCACAAATCTCCACAAAACTCAATGAACCGCTTGAGTTTCTGAGCAAATACTGATCTGTGCATGTGTGACAAGAAATTACCCAAGGCTGGAGAAAGAATAACTGGAAAGCAGCAGGTGTAGTGATCCATGGAGCTCATTCGAAACATTTACACCTATACATTTCTCAGCAGGTTTCACTGCATTCCATGTTCTGGCAGTAAAGCTGAAGAACATTTAAGCCAGACCAATCAGGAATTAAGAGAAAGAATAATTCAATTTATCCCTGGATTATTATTGGATTATTTTATTCCTATTGTGAATAATTCTATAAACATTCAAGTACAAAACCAAAGACCAATCAGGAATAAAATGAAAGAAGACATAAATTACCGTCATTAGTAATGAAAGGAGGAACATCACATAGATCCTAAATTTTATGGAAAATCAATAAATTCAACAACTTAGATGAAATGGACAAATTCCTTGAAAGTTAAAGTTAAGAAGAAATAGATAACCTGAATAGTCTTATTAAAGAAGGTGAATTGTTAGATTAAAAGCTTCCAGTAGAGAAACAGCCAAGTCCAGATAGCATTAGTAGTATATCGAACTTTAAAAAAAGGAATAATACCAATTCTTTACAAACTCTTCCAGAATATGAAAGATGAGGTAACACTTCCAAACTAATTTTATAAGATTTGTATTACTATGACACAAAACCCAGACAAGATACTACAAGAAAGCTACAGATCTATATCCTTCATGAATATAGACACAAAAAATTATTAACAAAATATTAGGAAATGAATTCTGTAATATATTAAATGATTAATATGTCATGACCAAGTGAAGTTCATTCTAGGAAGAAAGGTTGGTTTAACATGTGAAAATTAAGCAACATTATTTACTGTATTAACAGAGTAACAGGAAAAAAATATTTTCCTCAATAGATGCAGATAAAGCATTTTACGAAGTTTATCACCTATTCATGATAGATTAAAACAATAAACAAAAGTCTTGCAAACTAGGAGTACAAGGGGCTCTTTCTTAATCCAGTTCAAGGACACTTTAAAAAACCTGCAACTAATGACTGAATGCTTTCACTTTAAAACTGGGAAGAGGATAAGGCAGTCCCTTCTCAGATGCATTTCTACATTGTACTGGAAGTCATACTGCCAGTGCAATAAGGCAATAAAAAGAAACTGAAGGCATACGAAATGGAAAGAAAAATATTAAATCATCTTTAGTTGCAGTTGACATAAAAATCTAGTTAGAAAATTGAAGAGAATCTCAAATAAGCTACTGGCACTAATAAGTTTAGCAAATTTTTTTGTAAAAAACAAGGTCAATATTCAACAACTAATTACATTTCTGTATACTAGCAACAAACTATTGGAACTTGAATTTTTAAATATGCCATTTTCACAGTATCAAAAGATGTGAAATATTAATAGTGATCATAGCAAAATGTATAACACTTTGACACTGAACACTATAAGGCAATGCAGAGAAAAATAATCTAAATAAATGGAGAGTTATACCATGTTCATGGATGAGACTTTATTTTTAAGGTTGCAATTTTTTCCAGATTTATCAATTTTTCAGTGCAATATCAGTCAAGATTCCAGCAGGCTTTAAAAAAAACTTAAGTTGAATTTTCTAAATTGATTATAAAATGTATTTGCAAATGCGAAAGGATCTAGAATACAATGATTAAAACAGTAGGATAATATTGTAAAGGTGTATGGGACAGAAAAAAATCTAGTAGATTTACATAAAGATACCAAACATTTCAGTTGGGAAAGGACAAGCTTTTCAGCAACTTGGTGCTGGACCATATATAGCCATATGCCAAAAATGAACCATATTTCTTCCATCACACAACATATAGTAATTAACTTGGGACATACTACAGATTTAAATGTAAGAATTATATGAAAGTTCTAAAAGAAAACAGGATATCGGCCAGGTGCGGTGACTTACGCATGTAATCTCTGCACTTTGGGAGGCCGAGGCGGGCGGATCGTGAGGTCAGGAGATCGGGACTATCCTGGCTAACAAGGTGAAACCCCGTCTCTACTAAAAATACAAAAATTAGCCGGGCTTGGTGGCGGGCACCTGTAGTCCCAGCTACTTGGGAGGCTGAGGTAGGAGAATGGCATGAACCCGGGGGGCGGAGCTTGCAGTGAGCCGAGATGGCGCCACTGCACTCCAGCCTGGGCAACAGAGCGAGACTCCATCTCAAAACAAAACAAAACAAAAATACCCAGGATATCTGAATATCTTGGGTTATATATTGTAATATTTGATACAAAAGGCACAAGATATAAAAAGAAAAATATAAAATTTGGACTTAATCAAAATTTAAAATATGTAGACTTCAAAGGATACTTTAATAAGCTAAAAATGCAAGCCACAGACTTGGAGAAAATATTTGTGAAGGATTTATGTCTAGAATATGCAAGGAACTCTTAAAACTCAATAATAGATGAACAATCCAAGTAAACATGGGCAAAAGATTTATAGATATACTAAAGGAGATATACAAATGGCAAATATAAGCTAATGAAAATATCAAAATCATTAGTTATTAGGAAAATGAAACTTAAAACCACAATGAGATACTGCTGTTGTCCACTAGAATAGGTCATAGTTGAAAAGATCGACTATTTCAAATATATGGAGAATGCCAAGTGACAAGAACTTGTATACATTGATAGTCATAATGAAAAATTATACAGACTGGAAGAGTCTTTTCTAAATATATACCTTACCATCTGACCCAGGAGTTACACTCCCAGGTATTTACCCAAGAGAACTGAAAACGTCCACAAAGTGACTTGAAGCTGTATGTTCCTACTAGCTGTATTTGTGATTGCGTAAAAACTTGAAATAACCTGAATGTTCGTCACCTAGTAAACTGATAAGCAAATGTTGATTTATCAATTTAAAGGAACAGATTACTGATGCATTCCACAACATGGAGGAGTCTCTAATTCCTTTTTCTTTCTTTTTTTCTTTTCTTGTTTTGAGACAGTCTTGCTCTGTTGCCCAGGCTGAGTGCAGTGGGGCACAATCAGCTCACTGCAACCTCTGCCTCCCAGGTTCAAGAGATTCTTGTGCCTCAGCCTCCTGAGTAGCTGGGATTGCAGGTGCACACCACCACGCCCAGCCAAATTTTTGGAATTTTAGTAGAGACAGGGTTTTGCCATGTTAGCCAGGCTAGTCTAAAATTCCTGGCCTCAAGTGATCCGCCTGCGTCGGCCTCTCAAGGTGCTGGGATTACAGGCGTGAGCCACAGTGCCCGGCCTCTAATTCTTTATACTAAGTTATTGAAGCCAGACACAGTGGACTATGTACTGTATTAATCTTTTCCTATGACTATTCTATAAAAGACAAAACTAATGACAAATCAGATCAGTGGTTACCAGGGTTAAATGGAAGAAATTTTATTGTGAAAAAGCATGAAGGAACCCTTTGGAGGCATGAAAATGTTCTGTATCTTAATTATGGTGGCTATTACATTATAAATTAATTTATGCATTTGATTTTTCAAAACTTATTGTAAATAAATTCTGTAAATTATAAAGGTGTTTTGTTTTTGTTTTTGTTTTTTGAGACAGTGTCTCACTCTGTCACCTAGGCTGGAGTGCAGTGTGCAGTGGCACAGTCGTGGCTAACTGCGGCCTCGAACTCCTAGGCTCAAGCAGTTCTCCCACCTCAGCCTCCTGAGGCAAGCGACACCATGCCTAGCTAATTTATTTTTATTCTTGTTTCTATTTGTAGAGACAGCATTTCAGTTTTGCCCAGGCTGGTCTTAAACCCCTGGGCTCAAGTGATTCTCCTGCCTTGGCTTCCCAAAGTGCTGTGGTTACAGGTGTGAGCCACTGTTTCTGGCCTGATTTTTAAAATCTGATCAGAAAATATATTCATATAAGAAAATATGAATTCTTATATGAATACATTTTATATGAATATAAATATGAATGCTTATATGAATATATTCATCTAATAAAATATATTTCTGCATACTTCTGCCCAATCACGATAGTTCAGTTATAATATGTGAAAAAGAGGGAACTTGGTGGTTTTTTTGTTTGTTTGTTTGTTTGTTTTTAACGACAGCGTCTCACTCCGTCACCTGGGCTGAAGTGCAGTGGCGGGATCTCAGCTCACTGCAACCTCCACCTCCCAGGTTCAAGCAATTCTCCTGCCTCAGCCTCCCAAGTAGCTGGGACTATAGGCGCATGCCACCACGCCCAGCTAATGTTTTGTATCTTAGTAGAGACAGGGTTTCACCGTGTTGCCCAGGCTGGTCTCAAACTCCTGAGCTCAGGCAATCTGCCCGCCTCGGCCTCTCAAAATGCTAGGATTACAGGCGTGAGCCATTGCACCCAGCATGTATTTTAATATTACATTGATAATTTAATATTACATTGATTACACAGCTTCTTTGTATAAATGGCTCAAAAAGCCAACAACAGGGGAGTGGTTAATTCAGGTACATTCAAACAATAAAATACTATATAATAATTAAACATCATGGTTTTCCTGTGAATAAAATGGGAAACTTTTTACAATATAGTCATATGTCATTTACTGACAGGGATACATTCCAAGAAATGTGTAATTAGATGATTTTATCATGTGTGAACATCATGGAGTGTACTTACACAAACCTAGATGGCATAGCCTCATGCCCACCTAGGCCATATGATATCCTATTGCTCCTAGGGTACAAACTTGTACGGCATGTTATTGTACTAAATACTGTAGGAAGTTGTAACAGTGGTAAATATTTGTGTATCTAAACATAGAAAAAATGCAGTAAAAAATATGGCATAAAAGATAAAAGTGGTATACCTGTATAGAGCACTTACTATGAATGGAGCTTTTAGAACCAGAAGTTGCTCTAGTCAGGCAGTGAGTGAGTGTTGAGTAAATGTGAAGGTCTAGGACATTACTGTAAGTTTTATAAGCACTGTACACTTAGGCTACACTAAATTTATTAACTTTTTTATTTAATAATAGATTATGCTAGTTACAACATTTTTATATTATCAACTTTTTACTTTTTAAACTTTTTGATTCCTGTAATACTCAGCATAAAATACTTTGTATAGCTACGCAAAAATAATTTCTTTATGTCTTTATTCTATAAGCTTTTTTCTAAAGATTTTTAATTTAGTTGGTTTTTTTTTGTTTTTTGGTTTTTTTTTTTTTTTTTTTTTTTTGCTTTTTAAACATTTTTGTTAAAACCTCAAGACACAGAAGCACACATTAGCCTAGGCCTAATAGGGTCAGGATCGTTAATATCGCTGTCTTCCACCTCCAAATCTTGTCCACTGGAAGGTCTTCAGGGACACAAACACACAGAACGGTCATCTCCTGTGGTAAAAATGACTTCTGGAATTCCTCTGAAGGACATATTTTACTGTTAACATTTTTAAAAAGTAAGTAGAAGGAGTACACATTAAAATAACAATAAAAAGTGTAGTAAATACATAAACCAGAAACAGTTGTTTATTAAGTATTATGTACTGTGCATAATAGTATTGCTAGACTTTTAATGACTGGCAGTACGGTAGGTTTGTTTACACAAGCATTACCCCAAACCCATGAGTAATGCATCATTAAAACATACCAGTGACTATACCATCACTAGGTGATAGGAATTTTATGGGACAGCTGCCATATACTTGTTTTGTTATTGACATGGTGTATTGAATTGGGAAGAAAGGACATAACAGCAAGATCTCACTTTTGTTGGGAAAAAAATGTGGGATGGGGCATTATTTTATGAATGTATATATAGAAAAGATTTTAAATATCAAGTGTTTATTGGAGTTAGGTTGGTAGCAGCTTTTCTTTTTGTAAAATAATAAAATGTATTTTGAATTTTCTACTCAATATTTTTTCTCTCCATTACAATATAAGCACCATGAGAATAGGAATTTTTGTTTGTTTCTCCTCTGTTGCGACATTGCAGATCCTAGAACAGTATTTCATAAATATGTGTAGAACGAATGAATGATTTTTATATCTAGCTGGACGTCAAACTAGATTTTTTTTCATTGATTTGTTTTTGTTTTAATTACATAGTTGTGATTACTGGAACTTTACAGTTCTATGTGGTGGAATAAGTTCTCTTTGTTAGTCATATTTAAATTACTCTAGGTTTTTTACACTACTTATAAACGTCCTTTTGGGTTTTTTTGTTTTGTTTGTTTGGTTGGTTTTTGAGACAGCCTCACTCAGACACCCAGGCTGGAGTTCAGTGGTGTGATCTCTCTCAGCTCACTGCAGCCTATCCCTCCGGGGTTCAAGCAATTCTCCTGCATCAGCCTCCCTAGCAGTTGGAACTACAGGGTGTGCACTACCATGCGCCACTCATTTTTTTGTATTTTTAGTAGAGACGGGGTTTTGCCATGTTGGCCAGGATGGTCTTGAACTCCTGACCTCAAGTGATCCACCCGCCTTGGCCTCCCAAATTATTGGGATTACAGATGTGAGCCCCCATGCCTGGCCATAAACATCTTTGGGGGTTTAACTGGAATTGCACTAGTTACGTATATTAATTTGGCATCTTTCAGTTAGGAGTTTAAGACGTTAGAATGAATTATTTAGATATTCCATATCTTTCAGTAAATTTCATGGCTTTTTAAATATCATCTGGCATATTACTTATTAAATATATTTCTAGATGTTTTAATTTTGTTGGTGTTGCTATTGAGATCTGGTATACTTTATGTTTTGTATTTCTTCATGGTTAATAGGTAAGCTGTCATTTTGTATATTTTTTTTATTAAGCCACTTTCCTGAAAATTATACATAGTATTTAAAAAATTTATAACTAGACATTAAGTTGATTAATGAAAACCAAACCTTTATACCTTAAAAGATACATAATTTTGTGGTGGAGGAGGTAGCTATTTTTCTCCATTTTTTTTTTCACCCTAATTGTTGAAAGCTTCCTATCACATTGGTCAAGTATTTATCATTTAAAACTGAGCAGCCTCTCAATACCTTTGGGCACATTTCACCTACCCCAAGGCATTAGGCAGAAATGCTGAGGAAGCTGGAAGACTTAGTACTCTGTTCTTTGGTCAGCAAGTGATTGTTGACCCATAGTTAATTAATAGAAGAAGGAAATAGTCTCAATGTTTTAGGTCTTTTATCAAACAGGTATTTATTCTTAGGATCTTTTCACTGTTACTCCCTTTCTGCTATTCTAAAATATAATCTTGGAGTCTCTTCTTTTTGTTTCTGGTTGTCACATTTCTGCAAACAGCAATGTATTGTGTTAATAGTTATTTCATTACAGACATTTCTGTGTTTTGGTTTACATGTGTTCTTGCCTTATTTTTCTTAAATTATTTGAAAGAGAGGAATATGTTTTGTGCAGAATTGTGTTAATCAGATGTATACTAAGAAGTTACTATGTACAGTGCAGCAGTGAAAGGGAACGATAATACTGAGCACTTATGTGCCAGTTCTGAACAGTATAGATGTGGAAACCAAGAATCTGAAAGAATAGGTATCTTGCCAAAATTGAAGAAGCTGTGGAGTGTCCATTTGATTCTAAATTCTATAGTCTTAAGTCCTGGCTACACGTTAGAATCATCTGGAATATTGAACAAATCTCATGGTTTTATTGTACTCCCCCTCACCCTCACCTTTCATCTAGCCAGGAAATTGATTTCTACAGATAGGGCCTAAGCATCTAGGTGTGTGGGAGAGACATATAATTTTTTAAAGCTGTTACATGATTCTAATTTGCTGCCTTAGTGAAGAACAGGAGTCAGCAAACTATGCCCCATAGGCCAAATCCAACCAGCCTCCTGTTTTTGTACTGCCTTGGAGCTAAGAAGAATTTTAACTTTTTTAAATGGCTGAGAAAGAAATCATGACATGAAAATTCTATGAAATTCATATTTCACTGTCCGTAAATCAAGTTTTGTTGCAACCAAAGCCTTTGGTGAATTTTTGTTGATGTGTCAAGAAATAATTGTTAAGCAACTTTTTCATCAACATACACATAAAGAAATACAGAAATATTTGGGCTCAGTCCCCTCAAATTGCAAATCATGTCTTCCCTTTCCATCTGTTCTTTCGATGAAAGTGTAAATATATGTTTTTTTATTGCTTTAACTCTTAATGTTGGAGAGGAGAAATTGCTAGGCTGAATTCAGTAATCATTTGAGCATGTAAGGTCCTAGGGGTTTGTGTCTTCATGTTTTATATTGACCAATATTAATTCACATGAGACAATATTCCCAGGTTAGTGGTGTTGGCTTAGGGTTTAAAGTAACATCGCCGTTCTATTTCATTTCCAAATCAAACGTTAATGATTCTTATAGATAAGGTATCCCAAAGAAATACTTATTTTCAAAGTACAGATGCACCTTAACTAACAGTGAGGTTATATTTCTAAAAGCCCACTGCGTGTAGAAAATATTTTAAGTCAAAAATTTATTTAATAAGCCATACCTACCAGACATTATAGCTTAACCTAGCATATCTTAAGCTTGTTCTTATTTTTGTTTGTATTATTTTATTTTACTCTTAACTCTAAGGATAGGAATTAACCAAATGCTGGCATTTTCCTCAGCAAATTTTAGGCAAATGTGAACTACTTTCTCTTTTGGCTTTTGGACTTCCTGTGGGGTTTTGGGTATAATATGCATATAAAGATCGATTTTTATTAATTGTGACTGGACTTCTTACTGAGAACACTTTCTGAAAATGCCTATTTTCTTAATTGTATACCAGTGTTAAATAATGAGATCACAACTGTTTTTGAACAGTTAGAGGTTCTGTTCTCTTTAAGAACTGATTCTGTAGTCTCTATCCATAAATCTTTCCTCATGTTGTTTAGTGGTGAGGTCAAGTAACCATTAAATAGACTGAAATATCCCCAGATCAGGCATTCATTTACCATCTTTTAGTATTGCAGTGGAGCCACAGGATTACTAGGAATGGCAGAGAACGGCACTACCTGAAGGAATGACAGAAGACTGACAGGGTTAAGAGAAAACGATGCAAGGTTTTGGAAACCCAAACCAAAGGAAAGAAAGGAGAAAAAGAAAGTAAGGAAGTAAGAAATAGAGAGGTTTTTTTGGTGGTTGTTTTTATTTTGCTTTGAGATGGAGTCTCACTCTGTCGCCCAGGCTGGAGTGCAGTGGCACAATCTCGGCTCACTACAACCTCTACCTCTTGGGATCAACCAGTTCTCCTGCTGCAGCCTCCTGAGTAGCTGGGACTACAGGTGCCTGCCACCATGCCCAGCTAATGTTTGTATTTTTAGTAGAGACAGTGTTTCACTATGTTGGCCAGGGTTTCACTGTGTTGGCCAGGCTTGAACTCCTGAACTCAGGTGATCCACCCGCCTTAGCCTCCCTGAGTGCTAGAATTACAGGCATGAGTCACCACATCTGACCAGGATAGGGATTTATTGACTCATTTAGGATTTATCTGTTCTCAGCATAGCTGGATCATTCTAGATCTATTCTAGAGCTTCAAGCATTAACACTAACTCATCCCGTTTCTCAGATCTACTTTCCTCCGTGCTGATTGGCTTCATTCTTAGGCCTTCTGTAGTAACAGGAAAATGGCTTTGGACACTTTTGACTTCCATGTCCTTAACACCTATGTCTCAGACAGAGATAGTATCTTTTTGGATAATTCTGGTTAAAGCACAAGAAGTTCTTTTATTGGTTCAGCTTGGGTTATTCCTGGTCCAATCAGTGGGGTCTAATGCTTGGATTGGAGGGGTATGAATGGTGTACCCATCTCCCTAATGGGGATGCAGTGAAGTATAGGGTAACCATCCCTTATTGCCATCCATACCCTATGGATAGATTTTCTGATAAGAAACACGGAAGAAAGGAAATGGATGCTAAAGAGAATAAATAGTGAACTGTTCAAAGACCAAAACCTAGTACTTGTGTCATCTAATACAGAATCCTATGTACATTATACACTTCATTTTTTTTTTAGAAAAATTAAAATAATTTTAAATAGTATTTGTGAAAGCTTCAGAGATTCTTCCAGGCCTTATGTATTTGTCCTTTCAGCTTTTCATTATAACTTTATGAAAATATTTTAGCCAATCTTTTAACAATTTATTGAATGTCTGCTATGTTGTTTTACCTGCAGTGTCGTTGAATCTTTTCACAAGTTGATAATTTAAAAAATAACTTTCTAAGTTTTATTTTTATTTGAATATGTACAATATATTCAGTTCATATTTGTGGGGTACAGTATGATGTTTCAATACATGTATACACCGTATAATGATCAAATCAGGGTAATAGTGTATCCATCACCTCAAACATGTATCATTTCTTTGTGGCAAGCACATTCAAAATCCTCTTTTCTGGTTATTGTGAAAAATACACAATGTAGTATTATTGTTAATTGTAATCCCTGTACTGTGCAACAGAAAACTAGAACTTATTCCTCTTATCCATCTGTTCTTTTATACCTGTTGACTAACCTCTCCCCATCCAGTCTTTGGCCAGTCTCTGGTAACCACTATGCTACGCTGTACATCTATAAGAGCTGCTTTTTTAAACTCCGCAAATAGGAGAAATCATGTGGTATTTGTCGTTCTGTGTCTGGCTTATTTCATTTAACATAATGTCCTCCAGGCTTATCCATGTAGCCAAAAAGGACAGAAGGACAGGATTTTCTCTGTGTTTCTTTGTTTCTTTCTTTGTTTGTTTGTTTGTTTGTTTGTTTGTTTCTTTCTTTCTTTCTTTCTTTCTTTCTTTCTTTCTTTCTTTCTTTCTTTCTTTCTTTCTTTCTTTCTTTCTTTTCTTTTCTTTTTTCTTTTCTTGCTTTTCTTTCTTTTCTTTTCTTTCTTTCTTTCCTTTTTCCTTTTTCCCCTTTCCCCTGTCCCCTTTCCCTTTTCCCCTTTCTCCTTTCCTTTCCTTTCCTTTTTCCAGACAAGTCTCACTCTGTCGCCAGGCTGGAGTGCAGTGACAACAATCTTGGTTCACTGCAACCTCCGACTTCCTCTTCAAGCAATTCTCCTGCCTCCGCCTCCCGAGCAGCTGGGATTACAGGCACGCACCACCACGCCCAGCTAATTTTTGTGTTTTTAGTAGAGACAGGGTTTCACCATGTTGGATAGGATGGTCTCCATCTCCTGACCTCGTGATCCACCCACCTCGGCCTCCCAAAGTACTGGGATTACAGACGTGAGCCACCATGCCTGGCCCTTATTCTTTTTTTAATGTCTGAATAGTATTCATTGTGTATCTATATCACATTTGCTTTGTTCATCTGTTGGTGGGCAGTTAGGTTGATTCTGTATCTTGGCTAATGTGAGTAGTGCTACAATAAACATGGGGGTGCAGATATCTCTGATATACTGATTTCATTTTCTTTGGATAAATAACTCAGTGGGGTTGCTGGATCATATGGTAGTTCTACTTTTAGTTTTTTGAGGAACCTCCACACTGTTTTCCATAATGGCTGTACTAATTTACATTCTCATCAGCATTGTGTAAGGGTTCCCATTTCTCCACATCTCTGCCTGCATTTGTTTTTTGCCTTCATGATACTGGCCGTTCTTATAGATGTGAGATGATACTTTATTGTGGGAAGATAAGTTTATTGTATAGAATTAGATTTCTAGACAATTTATGAAAACTGATGAAGACCATGTTATATTTTAAAATATATTTTAACCAAGGCTCACAGGGTATTTCTCTACCTTTTTTTTTTTCTATCTGAAGTGCTATCAGATTTTTAATTCCTTTGCATAGCATTCAATAAACCTCATCTGGAAGACCTATATGCAGCACAGTGCAGGCAGCTCAATTTTTCTGCCTTGGAAGGATGAAAGGCTAAGTTGAAAAATCATTTATCAGTTTCACTCCAGTTGTTACATTTTGGCTTTAGAAACATCCTTCATCTCCTGCATCTAATAATCTCCTGCCTTTGTGGTTGTGTCATAGATACATCACTCAAGTGCTTTCAATTTGAACTTCTTCAAGAGGTGTGCCTATGTCTCAGAAGTTTCCCGTAGGGACTATTTTACAGTTATTATTTCAGTTCCTCCCACCCTAGCTTGTTGAAGAAAGTTCCCTAACCAAAGGCAGTTCTAATTGCCTTTGAAACCAGTACTAGTCAAGCTGTACAGTAGTTTTATGAAGACTGAGCACTCAACCTGGAGTTCCTTAAAAAGAAGACACAACAAGAAAGCCCAAGATACCCTTTTGCCCTTCAAAATGAACTGCCAGTGGCCCTGCTTTCATGCCTTGAGTGAACGTATTCCATTAGAACAAGATTATACTTTTGCTTTCACTTAAGAATAACTCTTTGAGAAATGTGTTATTTAGCAATATTCCTTTCAAATTCACAAGCCCTAATTGAAATTACTCTCTATGCTATCTTTGTAGCAAGACTGAAGGTTTCATGAATAGATGGTGATCCTCTTCTCATGTTTCAGGGTTCTGTCTTCATGCTCTGTTCTCCTTCCTTTCCTCCAACGTCTTTCCCCTTGACTGTATCACTTAAAAAGCTATTCTTTAAAATTAGTGGTGTTGCTTCTAATTTATGTATTTCACCTCCTTAACCATACTGTAAACCTCTCAGAGTCAGGAACTGTATGTCTTGTATTTATTTTGTATTTTCACACAATGGTCACTTAGTTCAAATAATTCATAAACTTTTTGCATCTAGGTTAGAGTGGCACAAAATAAGTCATAGTTCTTGTCTTCAAAGTGCTTTTAACCTTTAGAAGAGATGTGACATGCAAGTTTAATATGCAAGAGTTATTAAAGAGAGCATAATCAGTTTCTCCTCAGGAAAACAGTGAGGACAAATGGTATTTAGAGCCATGCCTTAGTAGCACTGGATTGTTGGGATATTTTAATTTGTGTATTTGCTGGATCACAGCATTATAAAGGAGACATTTAAAGGAAACACTAGTGATCGTAATCCCTTCTATGTATAATTCTTGGTGGTGGGCAAAACTTATTCCCATTGTTTTCATTTTCATTTCATTACCCTTTCAATCAAGGGATCACATTTATTATGAACATACAACATTCTCACCTATTTAGCTTTCAGAGTTTTGTTTTGTTTTGTTTTTCCTTATTGCCTCGATGATCAGAAAACAGAAATATCAGAGTCTTGACTTCTCTCTGCCAATATCTTTTGTGTTGAGTTTAGCACTCTTGAAGAAAGGAGAGATTTGTTTATAGCTTCTGCTCTGACAAGTCAGTACTGATTCTATCCTGGTTAACCAGATTTACTAGTGACTTTCTTATAATACTATTGTAACATTACTTTTGCTTTCCTTCTCCACCTCATGCAAAGAGAAATGAAGTAGGAACTTTTTGCTTGTTTGACGTATTCCTGATCTTTTTGTATGTTTCTCTGAGGTGATTTAGCTTTTTTGGACAGTACACCTGCTATGATATGTAATAGTTTGCACTGTTTTGCTAAGTGATGTTTCTTCCTTTAGCAGAAGTGTATTTTAACTGGTTTCTTTTTTCTTTGTGTTCCAATATTTTTTGAGAAGAATAGAAAATGGAAGAAAACTTAGTAAATAAGTTTTTTTGTGTTACCAAGAAACTGTTTAATAAAAAATGTTTCCCGATCCACTTGATGTCCACTTTTTTAAAAAATGGGCTTTATTGAAGGCAAAATTTGATTTTGATTTTGCTTAGATGAAATTGCATTATTTTGCTGTTATTCGGGAGACTGTTTCTCACCTGGTTGATCATTTCAACTGTTTCTTTCTGTGCTTCGAATCATCAGAATCCCATTTGCCCCACTGCAGACTTGGCATGTCGAATAAATGTGACGGCAGCAATTAACATCACGATTGCAATGAAAATGTAAAAAGGAAATAGTTGCAAAGTTGTAGTAGGGAAAACAAAAGCTGGAAAGGTGGCTTTTTATAAACAATTATGAAATTATTTTCATTCTTCCTACATAGGATTGATAAATAAACAAATTCTCTGGTTATTTTATTACATGTTGATTGTTTCTGCTATGTAGCTTAGGACTCTTTATAGTTGTAGTTAGTTTTGTTTTTAAATTTTAAGAACAACAATAAATTGGAGTCGTCAGTGTTCTGCATAGATTGAAAGAAATTTATTTTTAGAAAAAGCCAAAGGACTTAACAATGGTCCCTTACTTACACATAAATTTTAGTATATTTTTTCCTAGCTAGTAGGTCATTGTATTATTATTGTGTGTTGCAGAAAGTATTTCACTTGAATTTGAAAATAATTATTAAATGGCTAGTGTTTCATTTTTTATTTAAAAGAACATTAAATATATAAAGCAAAAGCAGCCATTCTTTTCGTCCTAAGTGTTTACTGTTTTTCATTATTTAATATTGATTTTCCTTTTTGTTGGTATTAGATTCTTATTACAATGCCTTTGCTCTTTGCCCTGTGATGTTGCTTTGTTGGCTTGTTCATCTACGTTGTAGACCTAGATGACCTTCATGTTCTAGTCCTTTGAGTTTTTTACTAGGCTGAACCAAAAGAAAGCAATTGGTTGCTAGTAAAAGAGCTGAACAAAGGCAGAGAGGGAGGGTTTTAAGCATGGGATACTGCCTTAGAAAACAGCAGATATATCTCAGCTCGGTCTATGAAAACCAGCTTCTATAGGGCTAGGCCACCGCACTGTCATTTTTTATTATTGGCCATCCCTTAGTCTCTGTACACTGTTGAAAAAGTGATGATTCATCACAGGATGGTTTGAAATAATTGACCTGTTCAAACCCTTTACAGATGGGGAAGTTGGTTTTCTATATCATATACCCTGATGTCCATTGCGCTTGTATATTTGGGATACAGTCTGCCTTTTAACTGCACTGTGCTTTACCTGTATGTTTAATTCAGGATGAGATTGGTTCCTAAAACTTTTAAACAAAGACTTTTTCTTTTTCCTGTTTTTGTCTTTTAATATCAATATTGAATGAAAATGTATGGGAATCATTCAGATATGTTCAGTAGACATTAAAATAAAAAGGAAAATGTTTGATAATTTCCCTGGGTAAGCTGCTGAGGCATTTATGTAGCAAAATGATGTATTAAAAGCCAATTATTAGAGTAATGATCAACCTAAAACCTGGGCTTTAATTTACACATCATTAGAAGGTTGTCTGTTGTGGTTGAGGGTTTGGAACATTATACATTTGAGTTTGTGAATACTTCTCCTTATAAGTGACTCATTATGCGAAGAGAATACAGAAAAATCTTTAAAAACTTTACTTACTTACCTTTCCCATGATTGGTGTTTGTTTTTTGTTCAGGTCCTGTTTTTCTCATAGTAAAATAACTCAGTATATATTTTTGGTTTTAAATTGTTCCAAATTTAATCTAGTTTCTCGGAATATTAAATTTATATTTTTATGTTTTATGTGCCATTAAGTATTGTTAGATAATTTTTATAGAGGTTAATAAAAAAGAGTTGCCCAAATTCTAACTACGTTAATCTGATATTTAATTAGTTGCGTGTTAGAAGGCAGATAAATGAAATTTCACTTATACTTATTAATAATGGTTACTGGGTGAATTCTGGTAAGGTGTTATATAAAGACCAGAGAAAATAAAATATTGATGTTTGAAAAGTTTGTGGTTAAGAAATGTTTTATTTTTCTTGTTACTTAAGATTAAATCAAAAGATACTTTTTTTTTACCCTCACTGAATAAACTCATTTAAATAGAGAAAATCTGACCACATTTCATCCTTCAACTCCTAAGATAAAGGAAAAGAAGCAGCAGGAGTAGCAAAGGTTGGGATAGAGATGGCATACTTTATGTCATTTCTTTCAAAAGGGATGGAATTAAACAAAAATTTATTTTTCTAGCTAAAAGGCCATCATTTTGTGTTTATTATTGTTAAGAAGCCACCCAACTACGATTAAAAACATTTAATATACAATAAAATATTGACGTAAAAGAAATAGCCAAGAGATAGATATGTGTTAATAATATGGATATACTTTCAGATTTTTAATAATACTATTGAAATTTTATAAAGTATTGAATAAAATTTCACTTTTAAAAAATAACAATTCAGCAATAATTTCTGAGATTTATCTAGGCTTCTTAACACACTTGGACCTCTCATTTAATCAAAGGATTGATATACATAGTAAGTGTGCACATCACAATAAGGTATCTGAGTCAAAGAAGTTTTTCTTGTTTTTTATTTTGATGCTCATTTAAGAATTTTGCTTATAATATGCTAAACCTTTAGCTATTTAGATACGTCCCACTCATACCTAAAATTTTTACTTAGAGCTGGGTATTTGGTATGGTATTGACCTGGGTAATGAGTATAATAAAATGTTATAAATGAAAAGCTATTTCTCACTTAAACTCTTGATTCTTCTACATCACTGCTAGTAAAATTTATGTATTCTTAGTTCCAAGTAGTTGTATTTTATAATGCCATAGCAAAGCACGATTGGAAATGAGAAGTGCTGTCTCTTAGAAGTTCTCTCATATTTCAGCTAAAACATACTCAGCAAAAAAGATATGTAAATTAAAAGAAAATCTCCAATTTCCTATTCTGAGTAAAGCCTTGATTTTTGCTGATTCAGGAAGTAAGGTTGACATTGGAACTTCTCATTTCATCTGGAATAATCACTTTTTCCTTTTGAAAAGTCTTTCATTTTAGCAGCAGTATCTTCTAAAACACTCCATTTTGCATGGATGAACCTGTTTTTCTCTAGATAACACAGAAAATACAGCTATCATAAACGGTAACCTGCTTTCTATAGTATAGCTTTCCTGAGTGCCCAGTGAGATACTAAAGTGCCAGGCTGCTCATTCTGGAGATTTCACTGATTTTCCTAGCTGCATCCCTATTCTAACCCCCCAAATAACCCCCAACAGAAGAATTTTATAACTTCCAAATTGACTACTGTAATAAAATGTTTAACCCCAGGGTTAGATAAATAAGATGCTGACTACCTAATGAAGGTGGCTAATATCAATAGAACTCTCCCCTAAGTCAGTGGCTCATCAGCTTAGGATCATTCAGAATATATAATTCCAGTTCTTCTTGAAACATTGCACTGTTTTTTTTCTGTTAAGATAGGTTTTGGTTTATCTTAGTGACGCTGATATTTTCTCAGATTTTCCATTAGCATTTTTTCTCCCATCTGAGTAATAATCTGAATAAATAATGAACTGGCTTTTGTTATAGGGGTCGGTGCATAGGACATCCAATAGCATTCCAAATATTTGGCTGCCAAATAAGGAAATCATAACTGCTTATTTGTATTAAATTAGTATTAAATAAAATGATTAACATTTTTAAATGTTTTGGTATAATCTATATGCAATCCGTCAAAAACTAATGTCAAATTCTTTATTGTTTGACTTTCTGCCAAAAGGTGTTCAAAGGAAATTGAGTTTTTCTTTAGCATCTAAGGTAAATGGAAATGTATGTGATGTTTAGCTTTGACTAGAGAGTTACAAATGGATCCATGGAGTTTTGGTTATATAATTTCTATGCTATATGTATGAGGGCACTTCCTTGCTTCCCATGATACTTGGGATGGTGCTGTCAGTGGAGCAAATGTATGCTTATGCAATCTTGTCCATAATATGTATTTCTGTTGCTATTTGAACTGTTAATGCTGTGTAATACCAAGTACTTATATCAAAAATTTGTACTCTATGTAGATAGTGCTTTTGAACTTCTTTCTGATAGTACTTATTCCTGTATTAATACAATAAAGCCAAGCTAACAGGATGACAAAGTGAAGCTCTTATTAAAAATGTGTTCTAATTGTTGCTGAGATACTAATGGAAATGTAGAGCTTGCTGCCTAAAGTTATTTTAAATTGTGTATTTTATATTTACATTTTACATTTACATGTTTTATTTATTAAGAATTGCTTTTAAATTAAAAGCTTTACATAAGCTTAAACAAAAGTATGAAAGTATATTTGAACTTTGGGAAGCAGTTCACTGTATCAGCACACTGAATGGTTTTGTATTAAGGAAAGCCAGATTCAGTGACAAGTTTGACCCTCACATCTGGAATTGCCATTAGAGAAAAGCAATCATGGAAGCCGTATATGTATACTTATCTATGACATAGAAGCATATTTATTTTTCTTCTTTTTTTAAGCATATTTCTTTCATTTTAGAAAACCAAAATGCCCAGATTATTATGATTAACTTTAAGTTTTTTGGCCAAAACATAGTTAAGAATTATGGCAGGAAATGCAGAATTATTTCTGAGCAAAGTTTATGGCATCCAAATAATACAGCTTTTAAAGGAATTGATGGATAAACCATTTGAAATTTATATATATTTGTTTTATGTTGATGTCATAGGTCTACCATGTAAAATTTAAACATGAAAACAGATTTTAAATATTTAGGAAGGCCTTCTCTGGAAAATTCTAAACCTTTGTTTTAAAATTATATCTGTAGATATCTGGTCACTTTAATACTGTGAAATTATTTCAGCATTGAGTATTGCAGCTACAAGTGCTTTGGAAACTCTTTAATCTAGCTGTTCATTTTTGGCAAAATCTTTCTTTTTGAAAAGAGCTTATTTTAGGGGAGATACCAATATTGCTTTCTCGGTTTTTCAAAGTACCATTTTGTAATTTATTAGTAAATTGTAAGTGCCACAGAAAGCACTGTGCAGTATTCAAGATCCTTGCATTCAGGTTTAAAACTGAGTTTATATACACACATACTAAACACTCAGAAAGCCATGGAACCACTATTCAAACTGCACTGTGGTCTATGCTAGAGGGGTTAGCATGCTTTCTTTGCAGACATGGTTGATTTGAATACAACAACAAAAAATTGTCCTAACTGCCAACTGAAACCCTTGAAAACACTTTTCAATCTGTAGATACAACTGTATCAGGAAAATGTTGATCAAAGTTCAAGTGGAAACATTAACTAGTCTAGCTAGCCTTCTGGTGTTTTCATTGGTTAATTCACAAAGAGCATCGCACAGTGGATTTTTACCTAGTAGTAACAGTTTGCTGTAAAATTGTATGGTCCAAGGATATGACCATGGAGTTTGTCTTCCGTGTCCCCAAATTTTCTATCCTATGTATCTTGACTCTAATTTTATTCATTTTTCACTTCATTAAACAATAAGGATTTACCTTAAATTAAGCATTTTTTGGTATGTTTATTGTCTCCTAGTGGTCCTTTGTAATGCCATATGGTTGCTGCCCAGCTCGACTTACAAACTTACTGTTTTTGCTTCTCATACTAGCCATTTTGCAAGCCTGAGCTTCTTTGTGGTACAGGTCAAGTACTTATGGAGTAAAGTTAAGTGAATTTTTATTGTGCAGGAATGTCTTCGTTTAAACAAACAAACAAACAAACAAAGACTGCCCCAGCCCTTGTTTTTTAAATAGAAACATTTTTTATTTTAGAGCAGCTTGGATTTTCTACTGAATATACCATAGTATAGTGAGGGTTATATTTTGTTTTAGGCAGAATGGTTTTTAAAATAGCCCAATTAATTCCATAAATGAATGTTGATTTATTTTATAAAACAGTTGATTTTAAAATAGCTTATTCATATGAGTTATTTAAAAGGCAACTAACTCTTAATGTTTTTAAATATGATTTGATTTATAATAAATTTCCTGGAGGTGAGGGAGGCCTTTAATCTTCATGTATTAAGAGGGGTGAATGATAATGAATTATTTTTGCCAAGACAGTTTTTTCCTCTTAAAACCCAAGTAATCCTGCCATTTTCACATTTTTCCTTTTGTCCCAAAAAGAGATGGTAAATGTTTTGCACTGTTTTTTGGCTATGGCTGTGTCATGAGGGTTCTACCATGATTGATCAGTGAGGGCCACTGTGTATTTTTCATATATATTCACTGTGGAATAGAATCCAGTGTTGGATTTTTTTTTTTAAGTCAGTAGTGAGGAATGGTGGGAAGCATTTGTTCCATTGAATAATTTATAATAGCTAATTTCCCCGTAAGAAGCCTACCAAAACATGATAGATATATCTCACTTGGAAGAAAAGTTGTCTATAAGGTGAATCAATCCTATTTTAATGTATCATGTGAGTACATAAACCCTTTTTTCTCACTGATTTCATGGGATCAAAGTGGAAATTATTCTTCTAGAAAATGACTTGGTTTTTAAGACAAAAAATCAAATTTTTAGGAGAAAAGACTCATTTTCAAATACAGTAATATGTATGTCAGATTCTGAGTGCAAAGTAGATAAATATTTTAGATAGATTTAGATAAAATTTTATATTTGGCATAGTAACTTAATTTTTAAAAATTGAGTAACTTTAAAGATAAACTTTATTTTTTATGTTTATTTTTTGAACACAGTTATAGTCAGTAGTTTCAGATTTTCATCCTCTCTTTGAAATAAAGAATATGTAACTCTTCTTTAATGTTCAATATTCTAATACTTTAAAGAAGAAGCTATTTTTAAAAATTAAAAGACTGAAATAAAAGAAAGGAATTTACATTTAAACAGTTGAAATTGTAATTTTAAAATATACTAGCAAATTATTAGATAAGCAAATAATTTCTTAGAAGCCATGTAACAGTAAGCTAAATTCAATCCAACAAACTATTGTTGAGCACCTACCTGTGCAGTGGACAATGTTAAGCAGTAGAAATGTGGTATTGCCTAAGAGTAACTAGCTCGTAGTCTAAGAGAGAGTCAGACATATAAATGGATACTTACAATACAAAGTGTAAGTGCCTTGATAGATGAAAATATACAACATCATGGGGACATCTAGGACTCTGAATTCACTTTTGGGAAATCAGGTAAGACTTCTTTCCTCCAAGACTTCTTTCCTCCAGAAGTCTTACCTGATTTCCCCAAACTGAATTAGGACCTGAAGAATAATTAAAATTAAAATAAACTAAACAGAGGAAGGCCTGGAAGAGAGAGAGTGTTGCAGGTTCAGAGAATAGCAGGTATATAGCCCAATTGCTATTGCTTCAGAGATTTATGTATAATTTGGTATGGCTAGACTATGGGGTTTAAAGGTAATGGAGAATAGCAAGACATTAGTCTGGAGTGGTAAAATGAGACCGGATTATGAAGGGATTTATAAGAGTGATCAGAAAATTAAAGAGTTTCTCAAAGAGATTTTTAGTAAGATAGTGACAGGAGCATTTTAAAATTTGCAATTCAGTTTGGCAGAAGAGTGACTAGCAGCAGTTGGGCAGATAATGGCAAGATCAAACTTAAAGAGACTGGTTCCTTTCTAAAATAGATGAGAGGTGATGGTACCATTCTTCTAGATAGTGAATACTGGAAGAGAATCAAGTTTGAAAGTGGAAGAACATTAGTTTGTTTTCAACATTTGATTTGAAGTGCCTGTAGACGATCTAATTTGAGGTGTCCAGAAAGGAGCTGAATATATGAATATAGAGCCAAGCTCAAGAGAGAATGAAGCTAGATACATAGATTAGGAAGGTAATCATCATGAGAATGTTAACTGAACCCACACGAGTCCACAAGTGTCTTCAGGGCTCTCCATCTTTAGCATCAGCGTATGATAATGATTTTGTTACCTAATTCTTTATGTTTCAGATGTGAATGCATTGTGAAATATTTAATGTACTATATCAATATAGGATAGTATTAACTGTAATGAAGAGTGCATTTACTGAACACATTGCTATAAAACTGGTGTAGTAAACTCTGGGCCAGTGTGGACCATCATTTGGGGCAGGAAAAAAAGTCATGTATTTTTTTCCCTTTTTTAACTTGACATATTAAAAGTTATATGTATTTAACATGTACAACATGATGTTTTGAAATATGTGCAGTTGGCTCTCAGTATCTACAGATTCAACAAACCATGGGTGGAAAATATAGTATTTGCAAGTCAGCTTTGTATTGATGGGCTCTACAGGACTGATTGCAGGAGCATCCATAGATTTTGGTAGCTGAGGTATCTTTGAACCTCTGGATACTGTGGGAAGACTGTATATATTGTAAAATGGCTAAATTGAGATGATTACCATATGTATTAGCTCACATGCCTATTTTTTATGATGAGAACACTTAAAACCTCTCAGCAGTTTTTAAGAATACAGTATATTGTTGTTATTAACTGTACTCACCATGTTGTACAACAGATATCTTTAATTTATTCTTCCTATCTAACTGAAATTTTGTTATCTTTGACAGACATCTCCCCAACCCCCTCTCCACACAACTCCTGGTAACCACCACTTTACTCTCTACTTCTGTGAGTTCAAATTTTTTAGATAACATATATAAGTGGACGTAAATGTACTTTGTGGATTTTTATATTCTTTCACTTAGCCTTTCACACCTCACTTCACAGCTTTGTGAGGGAGAGGTAGGTATTTTTATTGCTGTTTTCCGGTTTAAAAATGTAGTGATATCAAGTAACTTTCCTAAAGTCTCTCATTGCTCACTAGTGAGTGACAAATTAAAACTTTGAAGAGGGACTTGGGTAGAGAGAGAAATGAGCAAAAAACCATTTCAGTGAGAGAGCAGTAACCTTACTGCATTTAAGTGTACTTAGATCGGAATTACGCCATTTTTCAAATGTATTCAGTTTATTTAAAACTTGAATACCCCATCTCTTACTCTGTTCTAGGTTCCATGGTATCAGTTACCAGAATGTTGTACTGTTTCTGAAAATTATTTTCAGTATAGTAGTTAAGGACGTTAAGGCTTCAAAGCCATTGGCCCGGTTTTGATAAGAAATGAAGTTGGGAGCTGGGTGCAGTGGCTCACACCTTTAATTTCAGCACTTTGGGAAGGGTCAAGGTAGGAGAATTGCATTAGCCCAGGAGTTTGAAACCAGCCCGGGCAACACAGGGAGACCCCATCTCTAGAAAAATAACTAATAAAAAAATTTGCTGGGCATGGTGGCATGTGCCTGTAGTCCCAACTAAGTAGTTCTCTACTAAGCCTGGGAAGTCAAGGCTGCAGTGAGCCATGATTTCACCACTGCATTCTAGCCTGGAAGACAAAGTGAGACCTTGTCTCAAAAAAGTAAAAGTTAAAATAATAATAATAATAATAATAATAATAATAATGCTGGAAATCAAGGATATATATTCTTCATCTCTTCACTTGACACTAAGACAAGTCACAAACCTGAGGAGTATTGCCTATTTATTCCTATTTATTAGAAAAAAAAACAAAATACGGTTGTTTCTCAACTCTTTTATCTAGGTATGAATGTGTTAAAAATTAATTTTAGTGTTATATATAAGCCAGCATAAATGACAGTAGAATATATTTGTATAATGCTTTAATATTTACATACTTTGACATATTTTCTCAAACAACCCTTACAGTTCTCAGAGGAGGTAGTCAGAACAGGTATTAACCTAATTTTATTTTTGAACAAACAGGTTCAGAAGGTAAAGTCAACTTGTTTCAGAGCTAGAACTTTTCCTATTATACCACCCTGCTTCTAGATGTGCAATCTATTTAAACATTAAAATAATTTAAAATTGGAAATTAAAATAACATTATTGCAGTTATTTTAATTTCTTGCCTGGAGTGTTTCAGTAGTGGTTCCTGTAGTATCGGGGAAGTTAAAACAAATGTTCTTTTATACTCTTTTAGACTCTACAACTTCAGTTAATCCAGATTTTCTACCCAATAACATGTTTGGGAGCCAGGGATCTCTGGGTGCCCAACCCTTCTAAGTGCTTAGAAGCTCTTAGAATGTTCAGTGAAAGGCAGCGAAAAGGCCTGTTGTGGATACCTGCTGCATACAGCTAAAACCTGTTAGGTGCCTTCATGTGAATCCCTGAAGACACCATGATGAAACTGATAAACATGTCATAATTCAAGTAAAAGCTTATTATGAGTGCTAGATTATAGCAATATACTGAATACTTTTCTGATTTTACTACTTTGGCCATTGCTCATATACCTCTAGCTGGAATGCTTTGTCTCATGTCAGTCTGCCAGAACTAAATTCAACCAGCCTTCAAAGCCAGCCCAACTGATAACTTTTTTTGTAAAGCTTTTCCTACTTACTCTAACACGTAATGATGTAAAATTCTTAGAACAGTCTGTCATATTCCCAATGCAGATGTCACGTGTAACTTTGTTATTAGTATTTTAGTTACTTGTGTATATCTCGTATCTTCTTTGGTTTCTTTGTTATAGAACGTCGTCTTCCCATAAACTTGAATATTATCCCTTTCCCTTAGAAAAGGGAAATGTGGGAGAGGTGGGGAGATGGTTACATCAACCAAATTTTTGCTTGTTAAAATGGGCTTTTGTTGATGTGAGTCTATGATCCCATTTACTGTTGTGGCAGTATCTTAGTAGTAGGAATTACTGGGTACATTGGAGAACCTCAGAAGGGAGAATGGTCATGTTCTCCAGTACCGTATCTGAATATCTGAATCCTGCTCTGGAATACAGTTCTTATTCTCTACGCTTGATCCCATTCTCTGTATCAAACAGGTTTACCTCGTTCTCTGTAAGAGCCAATTCCAGCCCCATTAAGCCAGGAAATCCAGCAATAAAGAATTGTTCCCAGCAGCATGTTTTGTACTTAGATTTTCTTCTTCTTCTTCTTCTTCTTCTTCTTTTTTTTTTTTTTTTTTTTGTTGTTGTTGTTGTTATTGTCGTTTTGACGGAGTCTCACTCTGTCACCAGGCTGGAGTGCAGTGGCACTGTCTCGGCCCACTGCAACTTCCACATCTTGGGTTCAAGTAATTCTTCTGCCTCAGCCTCCCGAGTAGCTGGGACTACATGTGCACGCCACCATGCCCAGCTAATTTTTGTATTTTTAGTAGAGATGGGGTTCACCATGTTGGCCAGGGTAGTCTCAGTCTCTTGACCTCTTGATCTGCCCGCCTCAGCCTCCCAAAGTGTTGGGATTGCAGGCGTGAGCCACCACGCCCAGCCAGTACATGGATTTTCTAAAGTGTTCAACACTCTATCAGTTCAGATTCCACCATAATTTATTTGATCAATCAAGCACTGCTTTGTTTCTCTGTAGCTCTCTTGGAATACAACATAGTCAGAGATGTGTAGAGTATGGGCCTTCTAGGTTTGCCAAATTTTGTGCTGAAGGAAAATGATGGCTCCATCACTCTTCCTACCTAACTCCTAGAAGGGCAACATGGTATTGTGATAGAAACATGGGCTTTGAAGATAAGCAGTCAGATTCTGATTCCTATTCTTCAAATAGTCCAGCCTTGTAGAGATCATTTATCCTCATAGTTAGCAAGACTTCCTCATTTAAAAAATTCTTTCCTCATAGGGTTGTTGTGAAGAGTAAGTGAATTGTTCCGTGAAAGAATCTAACACAGTATTTAGCACATGAATAGTTTCTCTATATATGTGGCCTCTCTCCTGGGATGATCACCTTGTCCCAGTTTGTCCAGAGTTTTCCTAGTTTTATCACAGAAAGTCTCATGTATACTAGGAATCAATCAATGTCTCTTTGTTTGTTTGTTTGTTTGTTTGAGATGGAGTTTTTGCTCTGTTGCCCAGGTTGGAGTGCAATGGTGCATTCTCGGCGCACTGCAACCTCTGCCTCCTGGGTTCAGGCAATTCTCCTGCCTCAGCCTCCCAAGTAGCTGGGATTACAGATGCCCGCCACCACACCCAGCTGATTTTTGTATTTCTAGTAGAGAGTTTCACCATGTTGGCCAGGCTGATCTCAAACTCTTGACCTCAGGTGATCCATCTGCCTCTACCTCCCGAAGTGCTAGGATTACAGGCGTGAGCCACCATGCCTGGCCTCTCTTCTCTCTGTTACTTGACTTTTCTTGGCTTATTGGCCATTCCTTGAATAAGGTACAGTCAAGTTTTACTTTAGAGTTTAGACTTTTAAGTAGCTCTGAAAAGAGTTCCTTAGTTTGTTGGTTTTTACTTATTTTTTTCATTAATGTTTCAAGGTATATTATGAGGTTGCATTATTTAATTGCTTTGTCGATTGAACCAGGCAGATCTTTCATTTATTAGCTGGCCTGATATCGGGGCAGGAAAGCTTATGAGTTACTTTCTAAAGTGGTGGTTTTATCAAAGGTGGTAATTTCAATCAGCTGACCTATTGGTGGGTTCTGATTACTTTACAAAAGTGGATGGTATTGACAAGCCTCCATCTACTTGGAAGTTTTAAAGTGTGTTCTTTTTATTAAAAGGGCTTCATCTTGTGAAACCAGTTTTTTCAAATTGAAGTTCTCTCAGTATAGGCATAATGAGTTACAAAAATGATTGCAGTATTTTGGAATTGTTTTCCACCTTTATATAAACTCAAATGTCAATGTGTTCAGTAAGCCAAGCAAACTTTCTAATGAAACAAGTATAATTATGATTTATTTATATTTTATTTCATTTCTCATTTTTTTCAGCAATCTTTCCTGTCCTCAACTATGTTTCCTTTTTAATTAAAAAACATCAAGTAGAAAACAAATATCTGGTTTTTTTGTCAATGTCATGGTCTTATGTCAAGATCTTGAAAGGTATCTCTCCAAATTATTGTTCTGCTATAGTTATTTCTATCAAAGAAGTCCTCTTGTATAGCTATTTGTTGAATTGTGTACCTACTGAATTAGTCAAAGCTCTAGCTAAAACCATTTTTTTCTTTACCTCTCCCCTCCCCCAAAACTTGCTTTTGTTATGTATTGGCTTGCTAATCCTTGTGTTGAGCAGTATCAGACATCACCTTTCTTGGGGGCAGTTAGTCCACTCTTCCGCTTTCTTTGTCAGAGGGCTCCCTTAATAGGAGAAGTCAACAGGGAGGACAAAAAGGATTGAAAGTTGTATTTAATCAGGGTCAGAGAGGTGGTGTTCAGAGTGACGGGCCCACAGGCAGGCTGGCCTTTTATGCTTGCCGACGCAGATGGTCCCAGAGCATTCAGCTAAGTGAAGAGAAAGCTGCCCAGTGAAAGCTATTGTAGGGTAGCATCGTTACAGTTGAGAAAGGTTGCCAGGGGTAACTAGAGAGTATCACCAGTATCGTGTGATCACTAGGCTGTGCCATTGAAAATGTTAGACTGAGGATTGTATTGGGTCCCTTGGCATCCTGATGTTCGTATGTAAGCAGTATTAGCTTACATTAGTGTTTTTAATTTAGTTTTTTCTGTTTTCTTCCCTTTGTTCTTTCCCTGCCTTTTTAAATATATAAAACATAGACTTATTTTAATTCACAATTTTGTAAAACCTTCTGAAAACATACCATTATTTAACAATATATCTCTGATAGGCTTTATGATTTGGTATAAACTATACCAAATTTTTGTGGATAAATTGGATTTATGAAAATACATTATAATATTTCTCATTTGAACAGCTGTAAGTTGATTTTCCATTGCTCTGAAACTGCCCTAGTATATCCCAAGATGGATAGTTTTTTTTTCTTGTGATTTTAAGTAACTTATTTTAAAATATGTTAGCATTTACCTGAAAACAGTAGATAGCATTGAGTGCAGAGTTGTGACCAAGAACTCCCAAATATTTATGAAATCTACCTTTAAGTTTTGCCTAAGGCAAAAGTAAAAATATGCATCCCAAATGAGCCAGAACCAAAATAGTATAACAATCATTGGTCTCAATTTAATATACTTAATATACTTTGAATATGATTTTCATATGCCAGTTTTGGAATTTTTTAATTTCATCCTTTCTCTTGTCCCCTGGATATTTTAAGAAATTACTTATAGTCACATACAAAATGTAAACACAGTAGTCTCCTGCCATCACTAGAGGAAAATGCTTGGAGATTTCTATTCAATGTAAAAGTGAAATTTGAAGTGTAACTAACATTCAAGGTGAAATGATAATAACTTTGCAAATTATTGTATTAACTTAGATTACCAGTCAACCGAATTTAAGTCACCCTTAGGTCAGCCAGAGCTGATTTTGACTTACTACTACTTTCTCACCTGTTGGGATAACATTAAGTGAGGACAAACATAATACTATCCTGTAATACCAACACTGGTATTTAAGAGCTAATAATCTCCAATGGAATTATTTTGTGTTAAAGGTAACTTTTAGAAATTGGTGTGTTTCAAGTGGAGCCAGGCTTTAAAATGTCTTCTGATACCCCCACTTAATAGTTTTGACTCTAAATTAATTTCAGACCTTTATTGAAAAATCTCAAATTTATATTAAAATGAGCTGTTTGTTTCCTTCCTTTCATTAAAATATAGCTGAGTCATTTTCATTTACAACTCATATTCCCATAAATAAGAGTATTTGTCACAAAAATTAATGAATCTAGTAAAATTTAGAACTTAGATTCTAAAAGGTTTATAGATATGGCAAGAAAACTTTTTTTTGGAAAATTGAACTTTTATTAAAAAATCAACACAATGTGATTTCCCTTTATTTCCTGAAGAACAACTGAAGAATAGTAATTTATCTTTTATCATCATAGTTTTTGTTTTTTTTTTTTTTAAGGAAAATCATAATATGATCATCTAAAAGACTTAGGGGGAAAAAATACATCTGTATCACTTATGGTGAGGTTGACTTACCAGGATTTATGAATAAAGATTGTAGTGTCAATGCAAATTTTAATTACATCGCTTCTTTAATGAATCATGGTAAGTCTAAGACATTGAAGTTACAGCATTTTATGGTTCTTTATTATTTTTAATTTACCAATCCACTTTTTCTTCGTCTATTCACATGATACAGATGTGACTGAAACACATGGTAAACCAAATGACCTTGAAGAAGAAAAGAACAAATTTAAATTTCCATTTCATGTATTTTCATTTAAATTGACCATGTGACAAACACACAGTGGGACCAGGGAGATTCACATAAAAAAAAAAATTTACATTAAACTTCAACAGAGACTTCCTATCACTTTGGTTTTTGAATCATTACAGGTAACATGAATATGAGAGGAAATGTTACATATCTAGTAGTTATCACGTGTCATCACAACGAAGATTAAAAAACAAAACTGTTTTTATGATTCACAGGTATAGATACGAATGTTACCTCCTTGATACAACTTAAAGTTGACTCTATAAAGATAATCCTTTTATAACCGTCCTATCAACACATATTTTTAAGTATGTAAATTATTATATGTGCACTTATAATTTTATACTGGAAATCAGGAGCTAGTAAACTAATTTCAATTTTGCCAGTTGTTTAAATTTTTCTACGACATGAACGAAAACCTTTTTCGATTCCATTATTATGTTAGTAATAGTAATATATGAGTGTTACCAGAACATTAATGATTGGAATGTTTAGCAAAACCCCTTAATGATGGTGTCAATTAAGGTCTATTCCTATATTTCAGGCATATGGCAGTTAGGATGAGAAGGTACAACCAGAATAATTACAATTTATTTGTTATAGTGAATTCCATTTTATGAAAACTAGCAGGCTTTTTAATCTGAACAATATTCATACCAACTAACATACTTAAGAGGTACTCAAATGCTTGCTGAATAAATTTAGTTTAAGATAATAATTTTGAAAGTTGGCTGACATAAGAAAAATGGTAATCTTTAATGGGAAATTGCAGCCTTTGATGTTTATTTACTAAGAGTTGGGAACTTTTAAAATGCTGTTAACCCTTTATATTGATTTGAATCTTATCTGGGAAAATTGAGAAGGCTCATTGTTATTTTAAGTATCCCAGACTCCCACAAAAAAAAAAAAAAAAAGAAAAGAAAAGATGAGAGTGGGATGACGATGACTAGAGAGCTCCAAGTGATAGAATCTAGGAAAGAACACTGAAAAAAGGAGTCAGAAGGTTTGGGTTTAAGCCCGCTAATATGTGTTTATTACTTACCTATAAAAAGATTACTTATCTTTAAAAAGATGATCTCTACTACTTTAAGAATTATTACATTCATGAAATTAGAGTAAGTATGTGAAATACATACGAGTTGAGTATTCCTTATCCAAAATGCTTGGGACCAGAAATGTTTTAGATTTTGGATTTTTTCAAATTTTGAGATATTTGTGTTATATACTTAAAAGTTGAGCATAACATTTCTTTTCAGTGCCATGTTAATGCCCAAAAAGTTTCTTTTTTTTTTTTTTTTTGGATTAGGGATACTCAGCCTGTACTTGGAAAACTGTAACATATGGTATGCATGTAAATTGATGGTTCAAATAATCACTAATACTACTCACATTGCTGCCACTGCTGATGCCTTATAACTAGTATCAGAAGAGCCTCCTTGGATGTTTATACTGTAGTCTACCCTTATCTTTAAGGAATACATTCCAGCATTCCCAGTGGATGTCTAAAACTGCAGATAGTACTGAACCCTATATACATTGTTTTTTCCTATACATACATACATCCCTATGATAAAGTTTAACTTATAAATTAGGCACAATAAGAGAACAACTAGAACAATTATAACAGCATACCATAATGTCAGTTAATGTGAATGTGGCACTGTACTTACCCTTCTTGTGTTGATGTGAAATTATGAGATGAAGTGAGGTGAATGATGTAGGCATTGTAAGCATTGTAATGTAGTATTAGGCTACTACTGACCTTGAACACAAGCATTGTGATACCTCAATAGTTAATCTGATAACCCAGATGGCTACTAGATGACTTACAGGTAGATCAGGTATATAGCATGAATACACTGGACAAAGGTATGATTCACATCCTAATGGGGACAGTGCAAGATTTCATCGTGCTACTCAGAATGGCATGTAGTTTAAAACTTAGGAATTGTTTATTTCTGGAATTTTCATTTAATATTTTTGGACTGCAGCTGACTATGGGTAACTGAAACTGTGGAAAGTGAACCCACCAATAATGGAAGGCTACTGTATTTTAATATTTGCCAACATTGAGCATTTGAAATCAGCTACTTTGGCAGGAAAGATTATAAATAATTGAGTAGCTATCAATGGATGAGCATGGTAGTGCTCTATCAGCCCTTTGGGAGCCCATGAGTAACCTATCATTTGGTTTTAGCTTTTTGTCTTGATTCACTTTATCAAAATGGAACTATAGATGACTTGTGGTAGGTTCTAGAATGCAAGAAATGAAAAAATAAACGAATGAGCTTCTTTGCCCAGCCACAGATTCTTAACAGTGTTGAGGGAATTGTCCTGAGGTCTTTGCAAAATCCTAAATTAATGATTATCAGTATAACAGGTTTTTCTTTACTTCTTTCCATGTAACACACATTTTCTTCCAACAGATATTTTTAATTGACCTCTTCAGATCAACATTAGCAGGTGACATTTTAATAAGCATTCTACTTTTTACCTGATGAAACTAGAATAAAATGCCATTTCTGACTGGTTACTAGCTTTCAAATAGCAGCCTTGTAGAACCTGCCATCCAGATTCATGAGTCAGAAGAATTTATAAATTATGATAGGTCATGGATCTTTGTTTTTTCCCCAGATTGTCAAAAATACACACCAAGTGTGGTGCAGCTTTATATACTCTTTTTTTATATACTAGCCAACAGCCTACAATGGTAGTTCTCATCGTGTGGTCTGTGTACCTCTGGGAGTCTCTAGTTCCTCTCAGTGTCCCTTTCTTCAAGGTCAAATCTGTTTTCATAATAATACTAAGAAGTTATTTACCTTTTTCAGCGTGCTGACATTTGCACTGATGGTAAGGAGTAAGGAGTAAAACTGCTGGCTCCTTAGAATGAATGAAGGCAATTACATCAAACCTTACTAATAATATTCAATATGTTATTTCTGCATACCTGTAGTTTTTTTTAAAAACTAGTTAGTTTCACTTAGGAATGTTCTTGAAGTAATACAAATAATTTTATTAAGCCTCAATACTCTAGCACATGTCTTTGAATATTCTGTATGATGAAACAGGAAGTGTACTATACACATAAAATAAAACTCGGTGAACTAGTATTTTCCACATGACCCATTCATTATGTTACAAAATTATGCATGGGTGAAAAATTCATTCACTGTCCAAGAGAGACCAATTTTAGATTTTACATTGTAACTTACTTTTAGGAAACTATCACGTGCTAATTTTGGCCTAGTGTGAAAGAACAGTTTCCACAGATACGGTAAAAAGCAATTGAATTAATATTTTATTTTTCAGCTGCATAACTGTATAATGCCAGATAATCTTCATACTATAGGGGAAAAATTTTTTTTTCAACCCTCATAGGTTCTTAATTGGATATGGACACCTATAACAAAAGACAGAAGTTTATTAACATGTATATTTTATATATACATGGGAGATACCCGTGGAATTAGTAGTTTTCAAGGTGGCTTTGAATAGAGCATTTTCAACAAAGAACAACAAGTTTTTAGATAATATAAGACTGAGGAAAAGGACTTTGAATCTGTAGCAGTAGTAAATTGTAGAAGGGCAAATCAATATGGCGGGTAGAGGCTAGTTGGCGAAGCTTATTAATATAGATTCCTTTCCAGGCTAAAGTTGTCTTCAGTGGTTAACCTTTGTTCCTCCTAGTAGAGAGGTGGGCAGGATACCTTTTGTCTTTGCAAATCTATGGCTTGATTTAGGCAAGTAGAGGGCAGAGAGGTTTCTTGCATCTGGTCCTTCAAAACTACCTTCAGGAGAACAACCTTCCTGTTTTGGGGTAGCATATTCTGGTTTCCCAGAACATACTTCAGTCAGAACAACATATCACAGCAGATTAAATACAGAGCCAAATATGACAACTCAACTATTTTCTATTAAGTCAAATATGGAAAGACATTTGAGAAATACAAAACAATGCCACTCTTCTCATTTCTTCTTATTTTGGAAAATAGATTTTTCATAGAAGTGTCATTTTTATTTATTTTCTATTTTTAAATTAGTGGAAAACTATTTTTTTTTTTTTAGTTTTAATGTCTAGTGTGGAAGATACTAATAGTAACAGACCAAATAAACAAAGGCTGTTTGAGGCTTTCAATTTTTAAGAATGTAAAGGGATCCTGAGACTTAAAAATTTGAGAACTGCTAACCTCTGTCTCTCACTATGTGACTCGCCTACTCCCCCTTGGCCTTCTGCCATGATTCTGAGTTTCCTGAGCCCTCACTACAAGCTAAGCAGATGCTGGTGCCATGCTTCTTTTGTATATAGCCTGCTGAAGAGTGAACCAAACAAACCGTCTTTTCTTTATAAATTTCACAACCTCAGGTATTTATAGCAACACAAAGATTAAAACCTTATTAGGGCAAGTGGTATAGCTGGTCCTAAAATTTTAAGATTAGGAACTATACTTTGTATTCTGGTTAGTAAGTATAAAAGCCCTGGATGAGAAATTCATCAGAGGAAAGCTTTATTGCAAATTAAAGGACTCAGGAGACTAGGTATCACTGGGCAATGAAGGATATCTCATCAGACCCCCTTTGAGCAGTTTGCTTTTATCATTACTTTGAGACATAGTGCTCAAAGTAATGAGATGAGCACTATGTCTCTGTTCCTCAATTTCTCCAGTTATAAAATAGGACCATTTTTACATCAGCACCTCCTCTCCCTGTCTTACAGGGGTTTGACAAGGATCAAATGAGTTGCTATAAAGAGAACATGTGAGATAAATAAGATATCTCCTCACAGTAGGTTTCCAGGATCGTGTCTAGGATGATCACAGTCAGCATGTGGTTAAGACACAGATTCAAGAGGCATATCAAAGGAGATCTGATAAGATTTAGTGACTGGATGAATACAGGGAATAAACAGAAATTAGTTAAAAATTATTCTACGGGGCCAGATGCTGTGGCTCATGCCTGTAATCCTAGCTCTTTAGGAGGCTGAGGCGGGCAGATTACTTCAGGCTAGGAGTTCCAGAGCAGCCTGGGCAACATGATGGGACCCGTCTCCACAAAAAATACAAAAATTGGCATGGCACACACTTGTAGTCTCCCAGCTAGCTGCTTGGGAGGCTGAGGTGGGAGGATCGCTTGAGCCCGTGAGGTTGAGGCGACAGTGAGCCGTGATTGTTTGTGCCACTGTACTTTAGCCTGGGTGAGAGAGCGAGATCCTGTCTCTTAAAAAAAAAAAAAAAAGTTTGTTCTGAGGGCTTGTCAATATTTTTGTAACAAATTGGAGGAATTGGAGAGAAAAACAAATTATAGATGTTTAAAAACCCAGGCTTTTAAGAACAGGATTGTAGGATTGTAGCACAGAAGTTAAAGAAAAGTGGCTAGAAAAATAGTTAAGGACACAACAGGTAGGGTGTGGATGTCTGTTTAAGGTTGGCTTTCAGGAAGCAGAGGAGCTTTGTAAGACAATAGCCAAGCATGGAAAAGAAACTTGGATTATTATAACATGTGGCAGAAAAAATGAAAAACAAAAAAACAAAAAAAACTCGGATTAGCCTCTCATGGTCGGGGCTGGTTACACAATTTGTGGGATACAGTGCGAATGAAAATGAAATGCAGGCCTTTGTTCAAAAAGCAAGGGGAAAAGTACGGTTAAGAGTACTAATGTTTAAAGCTTTTTTCCTTTGGGAAGAAAAACATGGTAGAGTTAATAGCAATAAATAAGTAACAATACAAATTTAAAATTGTGTTTGTGGGTATCATGATTTTATAAAAGATAATAAATAATACCTTATCACTGAAATCTTGATTAATTATGACTTTCTAGCTCTTTTTTCTGCAAATTCATTTTAGTCATCAAAATTTATACTTCCATAAAGTTTTGTTTTTAATTTATATAATTGGAATTAATGTCAATTATGTTTGGCAAATGCAAGATTACAAATATTTTTGATAAGTTTTGATTTTGAGGAGGGTCCTTGTACTGATGCCACTGTTAAGAACATTTTATAGGCTGTGACAACATTAGGATAAATTTCTGATAAATTATTTCAAAATCTAAATTTAGAACATCTAGAGCTAATTTTTAGAACAATTTTTCTAAAAGCTTTAACTCTTTACAAATCAGTTCTGTGTATAAATTTAATTCTAAGTGCAAATTTATACAGTGGTATTTAAATATTCTTTCTGCTGTTTCTTGTAACTTGGAAGTTGTACAAGAAACCAAATGGCTTCATGACCTGTATATAATTCAGAGTGTCTGTTTGTGCATCCTACATCATATCTTCAGGTACATGGAAACATTAAATTTAAAATAATCCTTCTCATTAACAGTTGATTCTTCATTAAAACAGTTGGTTCTCATACGAAAATACTGTTCTTTTCAACCAAATGTGACAATCTTTATATTCAATTTCTCTTTCTAAAGCTATTGCTATTTGGTTTGCAATGTTGCAGTGGTTTATTTTTTTATTTTTTATTTTTTTTTGAGACGGAGTCTTGCTCTGTCGCCCAGGCTGGAGTGCAGTGGCTGGATCTCAGCTCACCGCAAGCTCTGCCTCCCGGGTTTATGCCATTCTCCTGCCTCAGCCTCCCGAGTAGCTGGGACTACAGGCGCCCGCCACTTCGCCCGGCTAGTTTTTTGTATTTAGTAGAGACAGGGTTTCACCGTGTTAGCCAGGATAGTCTCGATCTGCAGACCTCGTGATCCGCCCGTCTCAGCCTCCCAAAGTTCTGGGATTACAGGCTTGAGCCACCGCGCCCGGCCATTACAGTGGTTTATAAAACTGGAGATTATAAATGCTTTGATGAATTCTGATATATTTTTGGTGCCATGACTTGGATACTTTGCAATAATATGCTGACAAAGGTTTTACTCTCTGGGCACCAACACTTCCTGTCCTGGTCCTTAGGCTGGAGAGTTAATATTTGCGCATATGCTGTTAGGATAGGTTCCAGGAAGAGGGGTACTTTGGCTTTCCACTGTATATCCCCAATGCTGAGCCACTCCTCTTCCTTGGGGCTGCTGCCATCATTGCCATTGCCAATCGGGGCTCAGTCCTGGCCACTGCCTTGAGTGCCCTGTGTTGTCCAGATGTGTCCCAGGTATTCACATTTGGGCCCAGGCAGCCAGTCCAGGTGCTTAGTGCCTATGCTGACACTTGACATGTTTCCTCTGTTCCATGCTCCATTGTCGCACCAGTCTTCATCTACAGAGTACAAGTTCGAAGTCATTAACAATTTCAAGATGGCGACAAAGGACCGTTCAACTAAGTAGAGACCCCTTCTGAGAGCAAGCCCATGTGTGACTGCACAAGTTACATACCTAGTAAGCTTACTCTGCCCATTTGTATTACCGAAGTAGTAAAAGTACTAAACTGCCTTTAAATGGCTCTGTTCAGGACTTCCCTAAGATGAACTATTTGACCTTAATGGGACCTATATAGTTATTAGGGGCAGAGACATGGTCGTTTTCATGCAAGTGCTCAGTGAGTTTGTTTTAAAACATGCTACCTTCTTAGTAAGACTTGATGCTCCTCTAGGAGCCTTATGAAAGCTGAATTCCCTGGCAGCCAAGACTGCAGCTGTTAAATCTGACTGGGGTTCTAAGAGGAAGGCTTTTGAAATGGAGTTCAGACAAACTGCTCTATCAAAATACTCTTGTTGATTTAGTTTTCTGTGTTTTATTCTATATCTTTCTTTTAATTACCACTTGGATTTTTATTATTTCTGATCTCCATTTTTTTGTTGTTGTTGAAGGAAAGGGATCATAGATTATTATTTAGCTCTCACCACTGGCTGCTTGATATGGCCTACTGTTTATCAATGCTGATAACCAGAGTTTTGGTGGTTGTTGATATATGTCCCGCTTAATTAATTAATCTTGTAATCTTGTACCTCTGTGAGAGACATTTTTAAAGAAGAAAATCAAGAAAAGTTTCTCATAGCCTCATTTGTCATTTTTTTCTCCTTTAAAACGTCAACAGATTTTTTTTTAGAGGAAGTTTCTCTAACTAAATGTCTTTTGTCCTCGGTAAAATGGACAAGAGTTGAAACAAGCAATGTATATGAAAGGTAAAGTCATCAAAGTCAACACACAGACCCCAGATTGCACTCAGCCACTTCTTTGCTTCCCACAGTGTGCTTTCTATGCTGTAAAATGCTATCTTCAATGAACTAGAATTGGAGTTACTGTTTGATTCTCCTCTTATCCTCTTAACCTTGGCCAAAGATATTTACATTATCACTTCCTAACTGATGTGCCACATCCATTGCAAAAATAAGTTATGGTGAGCAAGATACTGATTCCTTGTGTTCTCAGGGTGGCCTGGCAGGAGCTTCTGGGTCAGTTGTCTCTGAAGGTGCCCTGCTCCATTTGCCCTAATGTGCTCTATAAACATCTTTCCTTGAGCACTATGAAATGAAAAAGGCTTGGAAGTACTGCCTTAAACTTCAAATGAAAAACTCACAAGGAAGTGAAATTCCAAAATTAAGCAATTACCTTTTAACCATTTATGTAATCAGTATTGTTTTTGTTCTTTTTCAGTTTTTTCCTCCTAATTTTCGTCAAGGTAAACATCTAAGCAGCAAGTAATATACTGATGAAAATAAATTTTGAGATTTGTAGTCTAATAACTTGTCTTCTGATTCTTGTGTTAATAGGAACCAGAGGTCTTAGTAAATGAGAACTATGACTCTGGGTGCTCAAATTGTTTTATCCGCACATTCATTGTGTGAAAGATTTCAGCCTATAAGGAAGAAATTATGTCAGTCTATAGAGTCTCCTCATTGTAGAAAAGTTCCCATTTTTATACTTTTGATGATAACAAAGCAGCTCCATTGGATTGTGGTTGACAATAGCAATCTGTATGTTTTTGCTGGCAACATACAGATCATAAGTAGAACATATTTCAAAGTTGCACATGATCCAAGAGAAAGTGTGCCGAATTTTGAACTTGGTTAGTACAAAAAGGTGGGTTTGTTTTTTTTTTAATTTTGGTAAAGAGATTGGATAACTGAAAATTTAGATAAACTCTAAGAAAAGTAGTTATTTACAAAAAGTATACTGAAGTATAAAAAGATAGTAAACATAGTCATAATGACTATAGTTGCTAGCTATATATTCAGTTTATCTGAGGGGCAGGAACTTTGGCATCATCTTATTTTATGAACTCTGATTATCAATTTTTCTTACTAGTTACTTGTTGCAATAACTTATACTATTATACTTTATGTGTGGTTTTGACTTTTTAATGGCAGTATCTTCTTTACCAGTTGACTGTTCAAAAAATATGTAAGTATAGTGTCCCCTTGTTGGCAGAGAAAGGGATTCGCATCTTCACAGTTTACTCACAGCTGCAGTGGTGAGCTGCCCTCTCCTGGTCATCTATGCCTTCCAGAACTCCCAGTGGATACCAGGGAAAATCATACATTTTGCCAGATAAACGGATGTTTTAATCATCTTTGATCTTAACATTATCTTATTTTGTGACACTGTAGTATAAAGCTCCACTGTAGCTCCTTACTTTTCATCTCTTAAAAGACATTGTTGACAGAAAAGATGAGTCATCTTTTTTCTCCCATGTTCTTGTAGGCATTCTATCCACCCGAGATTTTTGCCCCATTACTTCAGTCTTAATGGACAAATTTTGTGCCACCCTTGTTTACTAAATTCTTGAGATTTACTTAGAAGATGTTTCTTAGTTTGTCTGCTCACTTTGGGGAAAAGAGATTTTCAGAACTATCTTAAATAAGTGGATTACCCAAGATGTTCTTTTTCTTTTCATAGATTTTTTTTACATACTTTCTTAAAGATGAGCATCAGATTTTCTCTACTATTAATAATTCATGTTGTACATGAGTTTACCGATGATTCTTCTTAAAACCAGTGCTTATGTTTTTATTTTTTTAATTCTCTATTCTTCAAGTCCTATTTCTTATAAGCCCATCCTTATTTTAGACTCTAGACTTGGGGACCTATGGGATTTGCATCAATTATGGTGCTTAACAAAACTTTAATACCAGAATTTTAGAATCTTACTTTCTTGTTGAAAGTAGCAGTTTGTCCCAGCCTTTTCCTGTTATTTACCAGGAGATCCTTCTATATACTCTCATATTTTGTATTTTTAAAATGGAAGGAATGAAAAAAAAAAAAAACCCTGTGGTTTTCATTGTATTTCCCATTTATATTTGTACCTTGCTACTAGTTGCTATTTCTATTAAGATTCCTAGAAAACTTTTTATGATATGTTGTTTCTAAAGTTCATATATATTTTAGTAACTCAGTATAACTCATTATTTACTAAGGAAGCATACTAATATTGCATATCCTCTTAAATATCCTACAGTTAAGAACAAAAGACTAGAAGACATCAGGCCTCTTTTTTCATTTATTAGTCATTTTACTTTTTAGACAATTTTATGTAATTATTTTTCACGTGGCAAATTTCATTGTACACTACACACATTTGGGGAAGGGGTGCAAAGATTTGGATATATGGAAATTTCTTCTTGAGTTAGCTAGAATTACTTTTCCTTTTTCAAGTTAAGACAGAAAACCCAGCCAATCAATTCAGTTTTGATAGATTTTAAGACCCTAATCAATACTTTAAAATTACTTATGAAGCAAATTTTTAAAAGTAACTTTTAAATGTAGAAAACATGAAAATAACATCCAAATTGTAGGAAGAAGTTATTTACAACAAGGTCAGGGCATGTGCCACTTCTTCCTCCAACCAAGACCTTTCCTGAACTTGGTAACCATGGATAAATGAGTGTCCAGGATTCTTTAATTTGATATATGCATTACATTTCTAAGATCTTAAACTAATAATATCTCTGCTTGTCTTTGGTGTTGAGATTGTTTAAACCTTTCAAGACCTGATTTTGAATCCTTGCTGTCATTTACTAGTTGTGTGACAGACTTGCCCACTTCTCCTTTATAATGTGGAGGTAATATTCCTACAATGGATGCTTGTGAAAATTAAACATTAATAAGAATATTAAATGCATTTTGTAAACCATTAAATGGCATACAGATGTAAATGATATTACTTATAAAGTAAAATGCATTTAATTTTTAAAAAATATATGACATTCCCAAAACGCAAAAAGGTATTACAGTGTCTTTTAAACCAGACTTAATGGAATACTTGATTTTTCTTCTCATAATCAACCAGTTACATTAATGTATCAAACCTGTGTACTGATGAAGATCTTTTAAATAGTCTTTTTTTGTGGAGGGCAGAGAATTGTGCAACTTTTATGTATCCCACTGCATTTTTTATTGTGTATTGTATACACACCACAGCAGAGTTTAAACAGTTAAATATTTGTTTCCTCATTAAATTTTGACTTCCTAACTTAAGTCCAGATTGCAGAGGACTGGAAAAGTAGGCATTTAATATATTAGTCTTTATTTTACGAGTTTTCTTGATACATAATTGGTTTAGGATGTATTTCCTCATAAGTACAGAGCTAGCACTGTAAATTACAAGCAGTAACCAGGTCTTTTTATATGCCTCACTTTATGTTGCTTAGGCAACCTTCTGTGTGCTGTTTTCTGTGGTTCTCTCCATAGCAGTTAAACCTGAACTCTCATCAGAGAAGTAAAAATTTCCTGTAAAATGAGATGTTAAAAGCTGTATGTTTGAAGTGTATGAGCAGGCCCTTCTAATGTTTAGGAGTTAGCTTGTGAAAAAGCAAGCTTAGATCTATGTTTTCTTGCATTTCAGTCTGTACTTCTGAATTTATGTATGTGTATGGCAGTGTAGGGTAGATGATAAATTTTGTAGCCTAGGAAACCTGTATCCCATCAGGAGAGAAAACAGATGTTCTTCCTCCTGGTTAAGAACTACATCTATCCATTTAGCAATTATGAATCTCTTCCCTAGATAATACTCTTGAGAAAGGAATCTTTCAGCAGACAGGATCAAGAAGCACATGACTTATTTTTTACATTATGGGAATGAATCCTTTTACATTTGCCCTCTCCTTTTTCGTGCTTTCAGTTTAAAATAAAAGTAAGTAGACATTCCAGTTTAAATCACGAGACTACCTTATAGGATGAAAAGTATTCTTTACTTCCTAGGATCCTAGGATTCCTAGTAAAGGGACTCTTCTTTACTTCCTAGGATCAGCGAATAGGAGACACTGTCAGAGATCACGAAAGTAAGTTTGTCATTCCTCCCATCCCCATTCCAGTTCAGCCAACTTGTTTCTAGCCATGTTTTTATTTAATAGTTTCTGATTTTAGCTTGTTTTGATTGAAATTATATTATCCAAGACTTGTTTATGTTTCTCTGAGAGTGGCCAAATCCTGTTTGTTCTACTTAGGTAGTATTTGTATCTTTTTCTGTCCTCATGTTACCACAGTAGTTGAAACCCTTATCTCTTACCAAAGCATAATCTTTACCAAAACATAATCTGTCATCTCGTAGCTTCTCTAAGTTCCTTCCATGTTGCTGTTGGACTGATCTTCCTAAAATAGAGGTCTCATCATGGCTTTCTGTTTTCCAAAGACCTTTTTTCAAAGGTGTCCTATTGCCTGTAAAATTGAGGATAGTGTGTTTAGCCTAGAATTGACACCCCTCAGTGCTGGCCCTAGTCTGTTTTTTCAGCCTGTATCCATAGCACTCCTTCACATGAGCCAAACTGGATGATTCCGGCTTTGATACTTCACTACCTCTTTTCTCATCCTCAAATCAGTCTCTGTCTTTGGGATACCCATCTTCTCTTCCTTCATTCCCCTCTCTAAATCCCTGCATTTTGAATTCCTACTTCTTCCTCAAGATCTTACCATAATGCTACTTCTACTACTTCTTTTTTTTTTTTTTTTTTTTTTGAGACAGAGTCTCGCTTAGTCGCCCAGGCTGGAGTGCAGTGGCGCCATCTCGGCTCACTGCAAGCTCCGCCTCCCGGGTTCACGCCATTCTCCTGCATCAGCCTCCCGAGTAGCTGGGACTACAGGCGCCCGCCGCCTCGCCCGGCTAATTTTTTGCATGTTTAGTAGAGACGGGGTTTCACCATGTTAGCCAGGATGGTCTCGATCTCCTGACCTCGTGATCCGCCCGCCTCGGCCTCCCAAAGTGCTGGGATTACAGGCGTGAGCCACCGCGCCCGGCCCTACTACTTCTTTAAGGTCAGACATAGAAAGAAAAGAGTAGGAACTGTATTTACTGTACCAATATGGTAAAAACAAAACTTTAATTCCTTTTTTAAACTAAACCTACCTCATTTATATAGTTCACCCAAGAAAACAGAATGAGCTTCCCAAATGCAAATGCTTAATATGTAAAGTTTAATTACCGTATTTAACAAGAGTATGCACACCATGCCACTTAGGTATCAAGAAATGATGGTATGGCCAAAATGGGCAAAGGAAGAACGAACTATTACAGACAAACTATGAAACTCAGAGGGGCCGGGCGCAGTGGCTCACGCCTATAATCCCAGCTCTCAGGGAGGCAGAGGCGGGAGGATAGCTTGAGCCCAGGAGTTCGAGACCTGCCTGGGTAATATAGCAAGACCCCGTTCTCCACAAAAAGGGGGGGAAAAAAAAAAGAAGCTCAGAGGAGCTCATAGTACAACTGTAAATTTTTTTTTTTTTAAATTTAGGGATGTGTAAAGAGCTATAAAGTTCTTGACAGAAAGGATTTGGTAAATCATCAGAGAAAGTGGTTAATGCTTTAGAGTAAAACATTTTAAAATAGAGCTTTAGAAATATATAAAAATAGAGCTTTACACTGCTGTTATTAATTTTTAATAGTCTCTTTATGATGCTAAGCATGTTGTTGGCACTAGACTCAGTTTTAAAAATGTCTACCAGCTTGGCATGGTGGCTCATGCTTGTAATCCCAGCACTTCGGGAGGCCAGGGTGGGAGGATCGCCTGAGCCCAGGAGTTTGAGACCAGCCTGGGCAATATAGCAAGATTCCATCTCTACAAAAAATACAAAAATTAACTAGGTGTAGTGGTGCACACCTGTAATCTTAGCTACTTGGGAGGCTAAGGTTGGAGGATAGCTTGAGCCAGGATGATCAAGCCTGCAGTGAGCAATGATTGCACCACTGCACTCCAGCCTGGGCAGTGGAGCAAGACTCTGTCTCAGAAAACAAACAATGTCTAACAGTGATGTTGATGTTATACCAGTGTTAGTTGGAAGATAACTTGAGACTTTTCCCATGCATATTGAATTTTTGGGAAATAAATTTAAATTTTTCTGTATAAATAGTCAAAAAAATGTTATATTGAGAGATAGAGGTATCCTACCTGGAATACAGTCCATGGGATATGCCTGTACAATTAATTTATCCATTCAGGCCCAGTTTCAAAGGCTTTGGAAGATGGGTTGCAAAGTTTATTAATCATTATAATTTCTTGGCTAAGATAATTAGTATAATATAAAAAGTCTTTGATTATGTATTCTGATGACCTATTTTGATCTTTAGAGACAGAACTAAGGATTAAGGTGAGATGAATCTTCTTAGTTTACTAGTCAAAACAGTGTACTCAGCCCTAGAACAGAATTCTCTGTCACTTGTATTTAGCATTCCCTCTTGCTGAAAGTGTTCTTCTCTCTTTATATTTATGATTTCTATTAATGAAATTGCATCTCTATCTCCTTTTTGGCGGTGGGGCAGGGGAGAACAGGGCCTTGCTCTGTCTCTTAGCCTGGAATGCAGTGGCATGATCACAGCTCACTTCAGCCTCGACCTCAACCTCCCAAGCTCAAGTGATCCTCCCACCTGAGCCTCCTAGGTAGCTGGGACTACCATGCACAGCTAATTTTTTCATTTTTTGTAGAGACAGGGTCACACCATGTTGCCCAGCCTGGTCATGAACTCCTGGGCTCAAGGGATCCTCTCACCTTGACCTGAGATTACAGATGTGAGCCATTGGGCCCTGCCTGCATCTTCTTAAAGTTGAAGATTTCCTCTGTGATCACATCAACCCAAGTTTGTCTTTCTCTAAGCCCTATTAGCATTTCTTATAATGCCATTCAAGTACCATCACTAACTTGATTGGAAGTTCCTCAGAGCAAGGACTGTGTTTCAGATTTTTTGTTCCCCACAGTGCTTAACACAGAGCCTAATACAAAACAAATTCTGCGTGAATTTTTTGTGAAAGCCCTTGGTATCTCTAATGTGCTCTCAAAACCAACTACTATTATAAGATAATTAGATTTTACTCGCTACCAGATTTCTCTACCTGGCCAATAAGGTATGCAGAAGTTCCAGAACTATCAGGTGTTTATTTGCAAAGAAACAGAAAGTAGTAAACTTCAAAAGTCATGAATGCACTCTTGAGCCCTGTCCTCACAGAAAAGAAAAAAAAAAAAAGGAAAATTTCTACTCTTTCCCAGGGGCTAATGCTGTTCTTTGCTGTGAAAATTTATTGTTGTTAATTCCGGCATTTAATTCTGAATAGGGTACCATCACCTTCAGTACTCTATTCATTTGGTCTTTCAATAAATGTATTGAATACTACTGTATGCTAGGTTAGGGATAAGAAGTGACTCAGACTGCTATAAGGAAAAGATAAAACAGTGGTATGAGAGTGTATATTCTAACATACTATGGAGGCCAAGGAAGGCTTTTATGGTGACGTTTAAGCTGAAATCCAAAAGAATTAACTAGTTAAAATGGTGAGATGAAGAGTGTTTTGATCCAAGGAAATAATATGTGCACCCCGTCTGCTAGAAGAGATGAAGATTTGTTTGCTGTCCTGAAGGTAGGCCATTGTGGCTTGAAGTTAAGAGTGTGAGAGAGAGCAAGTAGGGCAAGATAAGGCTGGAAGAGTAAGTAAAGATCAGAAATTTCAGGCATTGTAGGCCATGTTAAGGTTTTGGACATTATTTTTAGAGCAGTTGCTAATGAAGTATATGAAGCAGGGGTTATAGGATCAGATTCCCTTTGTTACAAGATAGCTAAGCTTCAGGAAAGAGAATGGTGAGAGGGCCTGTAGTACATGCAGAAATACCAGTTAAGAGGTTACTGGGAGGCTGAGGCAGGAAGATCACATGAGCTCAGGAGTTTAGTCTGGGCAATGTAGTAAGATCTCATCTCTACTAAAAATTTTAAAAATTAACTGGGTGTTGCAGTGCATGCCTATAGTCCCAGCTACCAGGGAGGCTGAGGCAGGAGGATCGCTTGAGCCAGGGAGATCGAGACTGCAGTAAGCCATGATTGCACCACTGCATTCCAACCTGAGCAACAGACTGAGACTCTGTCTCAAGAAAAAAAAAAAAAAGAAGAAATTCTAGGCGTGATATAATATATTGTTATCTTAGGTTACTGAGGTGACAGTGAAGAAAGACTATAACTGAATTATAATTTTTTTAAAGTAAAATCAACAGAACTTGGTATGGAATTATTTATGGTAGATGAGGGAGAGAAAGACAAAAACAACTCCTAGATTTCTGATTGTGCCCTGCATATACAAAGATAGGAAATACTCAGAAGGGATCAGTTTTAGGAAGATGCATTTGAGGCACCTGGGCAGTTGAGTTTGAGTGGTCAGGTCAAGAGTTTTATCTGTGAATCAAAAGCATAAATAGGCAAGCTAACTTAGGTTTTCAGTTATCTGAGGAAAATAGAGGGCTTTGTTGTTTTATTTGGTAGCCATTAACTACGTGTGTGTCTGGTCTGAATTGAGATGTATTGTATTCTAAAGACTGAAAAAAGGCTGTAAAGCATGTTACTTATAATATTTTACATTGATTACATGTTAAAATATTTTAGCTATATTGGGCTACATAAAATATACTATTAAAATTAATTTTACTTGTTTAACGTGACTACTAGACAATTTAAAATTACTGATCTCACATTAATGGCTTGCATTACATTTCTGTTGGGCGGTGCTGGTATAGAAAAGCAAGCTTAGGATTGGGCCTTGAGATATCCTAATATTAAATGGATATTATCAGAGTCAAGTTCTTGGCATTTTCATGAGAAAAGACTCAGATACACTACATACACATAAAGTCTTAGCATTGAAAAGACCACCTAGGAGGCTGGGCGCAGTGGCTCATGCCTGTAATCCCAGCACTTTGGGAGGCCGAGGCAGGTGGATCACCTGAGGTCAGGGGTTCCAAACCAGCCTGGCCAACATGGCAAAACCCCGTCTCTGCTAAAAATACAAAATTAGCTGGGCATGGTGGCACATGCCTGTAATCCCAGCTACTTGGGAGGCTGAGACAGGAGAATCGCTTGAACCTGGGAGGTGGAGGTTGCAGTGAGCGGAGATTGCGCCACTGCACTCCAGCCTGGGAAACAAGAGCGAAACTTTGTCTCAAAAAAAAAGAAAAGATCTCCTAGGGAATTTTAATGTTTCAAAATAACAATTTTTCTGTTCCCACAATCTCCCTTTAAAGAGGCCATCACTGAAAATAGTTCCCAGAAATACGAATATATATATATACGAATATATATATAAAGTAGTAGTAGAAGAGGAGGAGCCATTAATTTAATTTCTGTTCATTCTGAAGAAACAGAGATGACTCTTTCTGTGTGACTTGAATTCTTAAAAGAAACCCTTGATATATAGTGTCAATTATATGAACTCTACCTCAGGGTACCCAAAAACAGAATGTTTGGTTACCCGTATGAGGGGGAATTTTTCCTAAGAAGTATTGATGCTAACAAATGAAAAAAGAATGGTTTGAACACCAACATTTTGCAACCTAATGAAGTAATGGATTTAAAGAATTATCGATGGCTGCTTATTTGACAAAAAGAGACACCTGACATTGTGCCACTTCAGAGAACACAGTGCTTACCTAGAGGTATTATTTCCAAATTTTAAAAATAATCTAATCTAGATACAATCAGGCTTCTAGATCCAACTACAAGTTTATAGGAAATACAAGGACTATCTCATGAAAATACAATCAGCAAAATCTAGAATGTTTTAAACTCTACAGGATATTACTTCTTTAACAAATAATTGCATGGAAAAGAGGGAGGTGGATTGAAGGGAAGAAATATGGAAGGGGGAAACCATAGATTCAGAGACTTAGTTTATTGCAATGGACCTTTTTGGGATCTTGTAAAGCACATATATTTATGAGATAACTATAGAAATTTGAACACTGATGAACATCTGATTAGTTATTGTTGGTTTTTAAATATATGACATTGTATTATGGTTACATTTAAAAGAGTCCTTATTTATCATTTGTTTGTTTTTTGAGACATAGTCTTGCACTGTTGCCCAGGCTAGAGTGCAGTGGCGCAATCTCAGCTCACTGCAACCTCCACTCTCCAGGTTCAAGCAATTCTCATGCCTCAGCCTCCTGAGTAGATGGGACTGTGGGGATGTGCCAGCATGCCCGGCTAATTTTTGTATATTTAGGAGAGTCGGGGTTTCACCATGTTGGCCAGGCTGGTCTCAAACTCCTGACCTCAAGTAATTTGCCCATCTCAGCCTCCCAAATTGCAGGGATTATATGTGTGAGTCTCTGTGCCCAGCCCTTATTTATCTTTTAGACATAGCATGCTGAAATTTTTGCAGATAAAATGTTTTGCTTAACAATAGTTCAGTAGAGGACACGGGTAAGTGGGTAGGGATACAGATGAAATAAGATTGGCAGTGAATTAAGAATTGTTAAAGCTGAAACTTTGGGGGTTTATTATACTATTTTTTCAACTTTCATATGTTTGAAGTTTTCCAAAATAGTGAATGAGTAAGAACACAGACATTATACAGAGGGGAAGTGTCATTAATGATTTTATCTACTATACCTTTTTGTATCAGAAGATCTGAAGAAGAAACAGAAATATTAAAGTTTATTATTTATTTCGTAAATATCTGCTGGGCCTGGTGATTTGACCAGTAAACGGGATTTATCTTTTTGTTTAGCCAATAAATTGGCTTTTTAATCTTTTCTCATTCACTTTAACTTTCTCTTACCCTGTAAAGTGTGTTGAATTTAGTGTTTATTATTCCTATGAGTTGGGGAGTTGGTATAAAATATATACATAAAACGTGTAAGAAAAATTATAAATTGAACACCTATGTAACCATCACCCGGGTCAAGAAATAGGACCCTTTACATGTTTCAAAGCTGTGTGGTTAAAAAAAAAAAAAAAAAAAAAAAAAAGGACCTGGACAGTACTGCTGATGCACATCCCCTCTCCACCACATACTTCATTCCTCCCCTCTTTCATATATATATGAATATTCATCACCCTGACATTTATGGAAATCAATCACTTCTTTGCTTTTTATTTTTTCTCTTCTCTTAACAGTATAGTTTGTCTTCCCGCTCGTGTTCTTCATACTTTTACTGTATATTTATGTATGTATAATATTATTTTGCATGTTTGCAGACTTAAATAGCACTATTCTGTACATATTCTTCTAAACTTCTCTGCACTCTACATCCCATAGGATTTCCTTTATGCTGATATGTGTAGCTGTAATTCATTCCTTTTTAAACTACTGTATAGTATTCTGTTGTATGATTGCACCACCAATGTATTCATTCTCTTACTGATGGACATTTAAATTTTTGAAAGTTTTTTGCAGTTACAAACAAAGCTGCTAAGGATATTCTTCTGCATATCTCTTGGTGCATGTATATGAGAGTTTCAGTAGAGCAGGAGTTGACAGACTGGCCCACCGGCCAACTACCTCTGTTTTTATAAATAAAACTTTTAAACAGTTATGCCCATTTGTGTGTGTATTGTCTGTGGCTGTTTGCAGCCCATAATGGTAGAGTTGTGTAGTTGGCAGCAGAGACATTATGGCACACAAGCCTAAAATGTTTACTGTATAGCCCTTTAAGAAAAAGTGTCCTGACACCTGCTCCTAGAGGGTATAGCTTGGAGTAGTATTATTAGATATCCTCAGTAAGGGTAATCATCAACTGTACTGGACTTTGCAAAATATCCTGCAGGAATTATTATATGAGTCCTTACTTACCCACCTCCTGGTCAATATTTGGTGGTGTTAAAATTTTGTTTTGCAGTCATATCTCACTGTTTATTGCTGTTTCTCTGATTACTAGTCAGGCCGAACACAGTTTCAAATGTTTATTGAATCTTGGATATTTTTCTGTTGATTGCCTCTTCATGTTTTTTGCCCATATTCCCTATGTGTTGTCTTTTTTTCTTAGAGGTATGTGGGAATTTTTTATATGTTCCAGATATGAACCCTTTGTTGGTTATATGCATTTGTACCAATGTTTCCTCCCAACCTGTGGCTTATTCTTTAAATTTTCTTAGTGATGTCTTCTAAAAAACCAGAACACTTTTTATTGGAAACAATTTCAAATTTTAAAAAGTTGCAAAAATTAAAATAGTACTCTTAACCTATTTTCTATTCAGAAGAAACAAGTGCAGCTCGCTGCCAGTGCATTTTCCTCAGGACAAATGAGAAATTGACATGCCTGTATAGCCTTTATCCTGAGTGACTTATTATTTACATTTTACTCCATTAGCTTTATAATCATTTGTGTGTTTGCTCGCTCTTCATGTATATGTATGTGTATATTTGAATATGCGTATACACACAATTCTGAACCATTTGAGATTACAGCACATATATTATGCATGGCTTTCATGAGTGTATAGTGATATAATTTTATGAAAATTACCATATCTAATTTCTTTTTTTTTTGTTTTTTTGAGATGGAGTCTTGCTCTGTCGCCCAGGCAGGAGCACAGTGGTGTGATATTGGCTCACTGCAGCCTCTGCTTCCCAGGTTTAATTGATTCTTCTGCCTCAGCCTCCTAAGTAGCTGGAGTTACAGGTGCGTGCCACCATGCCCAGCTAATTTTTGTAATTTAGTAGAGATGGGGTTTCACTATGTTGGCCAGGCTGGTCTTGAACTCCTGACCTCAAGTGATTTGCCTGCCTCGACCTCCCAAAGTGCTGGTATTACAGGTGTGAGCCACCATACCCAGCCTCTAATTTCTTGCCTCAAGTGATTTGCCTGCCTCGGCCTCCCAAAGTGCTGGTATTACAGGTGTGAGCCACCATACCCAGCCTCTAATTTCTTAATGGTTCCTCTTCCTGTTTAAAAATTTTTAATGATAATGTAGTTATTTACTCAGTCTTTTCTTTTATGGTCTGTATCTTTTAAATTTTCCCATATCTGAGTTTTAAAAATGTATGCTGTATTTTCTCATACTATTGTTAAAATCTTGCTTTCCATATTTAGGAATGTAATCTACTTTGATTTTTTTTTATTTTATACAGTGAGAGATGAATACCAGTTTTGTTCTATCCCATTGTCCCAGCACCATTTATTGAATAAATTGTTTCCTTTGTTTATAGTGACACCTATATGGTATACCAAGTTTATGCATGCAGGTCTTTGGGCTACATGATTGACTATTCATGTACCTGGATCACACTGTCTTAAAAATTAGAGCTTTATACTAATTGTTGATATCTGCGTGGCAAGTCTTTCCAGCATGTTATTCTCAAATTTAACATTTACTCTGATAAATAGTTACATAGCAACAATTCATGTAATCATCACAGACTCAGAATACAAGATATTACCAGCATAGTGAAACCCATGCTCTCAGGATGTTGCACCCTTGCAGTAACCTTCTCCTTCTCCCAACAGTTGGGCCTTATCCTGACTTTTGTGGCAGTGCTTCCTTGATTTTCTTTGTAGTTTTATCACTGATAACTTCTCCTAATCTATATTGTCTAGTTTTCCTTTTTTTTTTTTTTTTGAGCTTTATATTCATGGATGCATCCAGGAGATACAATTTTGTTCCTTAATAAAACATTAGAAAGCTGTGGTTCGTTTTTTTGTTTTTTAGTTGATGTGGGGTATTTTATTTTGTGACTATACCAGAGTTTATTCACTCTGCTCGAAGTGAGCATTTTGGCTACTGTTAACCAGTATTTCTTTTAATATGCATGTTTTGAGTTAATTTCAGATAATATATATAGGAGTAGAATTGTTTTTCCCTATGGTATGTTTATCTTCCACTTTAGTGGAGTGCAATGGCGTGATCTCGGCTTGCTGCAACTTCCTTCTCCCAGGTTCAAGTGATTCTGCTGCCTCAGCCTCCTGAGTAGCTGAGATTACAGGCATACACCACCATGCCTGGCTAATTTTTTTTTTAATTTTTAGTAGAGACAGAGTTTCAACATTTGGCCAAAGCTGGTCTTGAACTCCTGACCTCAGGTGATCCGCCTGCCTCAGCCTCCCAAAGGGCTGGGATTATAGACGTGAGCCACCGTGCCCAGCCAACAAACTCTTTTTTCAAAGTAGTTTTGTCATTTACATTATAACCAAGAATGTATGAGAGTTCCCATTGTCTGCATCCTTGAGAACACATGATATTGTTAGTGTTCTTAATTCTATTTTGGTAGGGGGATAGTATTATGTTATTTTGGCTTTAATATGCATTTACCAGATGACTAAATGAAGTCAAATACCTTTCATGTGTTTATTGATCACTTAGATATCCTCTTTTGTAAATGACCTATTTAAGTCATGCTGGAGTTTCTACTTATTTGGCTTAATAACTTGGAGGGGTTATTTATGTATTCTAGACATGAGTTCTTTATATGTTGGACAGATATCTCCTCCCACATTGTGGGTTGCCTTTTCACTCTCTTAATGGTGTTTTTTTGTTTTGTTTCTTGATGAGCAGAAGTACTTTATTTCAGTGTAGTCAAAAGTTATCAAATTTGAATTCATGCTCATTCATTACTTACCTACTATGTGACCATGGCCAGCTTCGAGCTTCAGTTTACTTATCTGTAAATAGGTGGTAATAATATCCATGTCATTGGGTAATTGAGAAGATTAAATAAGATAAAGCACTTATTATAGAGCTTTTTACCTAGCAGTCCCTCAATAGATGTTAATTGCCTTCCTCATCATTTAGGGTGCTCATTTTCATACTGTCTTTTGGGAAATTGGGTAGTATTCATGAGCTATTTGCAAATGAATGTTTTGGAAATTAGAATCTCATATAATTATCCTAGGAATTTAGAAGATTGCCTAAAATAGTAAATCATAATTAATTTGCCCAGAGAACTAAAATGTAATATTTTCTCTGATGTAGAGGATTTATACTCAATATGAGATCCTTGTATAATAAAACTTATGACTGGAGTATCTTATCCAGGAAATGAGAAGAGATAATAAAAAATAATCTAACCCCTCTACATGCGTCATATTTTAAACCAAGTGTAGATCTCTTTGCCTCAAATAAGAAAACAAGGTTTATTAAGTAGTGAAAATTTGCTAATCACTCCAGACCAAAGTACCTTCTCTCTCCTAGGAACATTTAGTGCCTATTGATGATTTTCACTTTCCCATATTTCATCATTCAACAATAATTTGTAGAACATCTCTTACTGTGCTTACTATGCACCAAGTATAGACTCATTCTTTGTGTGAATGGAGCTAAGAATGAAAAGTGGAAGATTTTGTAAAAAAAAAAGATTATAATTACAACACCATGCCAAAAAGTTTCAGAGTTCTGCTACTGGTAATGGAAAAATTGTTCATAATGTACCAATTTTCCCACAGGTAATTCTACTCTGGACGAAGCATTATACTATAAATGTTTAGTACATAAAATCTAAGTGTTTATACACACACACATCAATTGAAAGCATACTTTAATACTTAAAAACATAAAGTAATCTGGCCAGACCTAGATGGCTCATGCCTATTATCCCAGCATTTGGGGCTGTTCATATAGGAAGATTGCTTGAGGCCAGGAGTCCAAGACCAGCCTGGGCAACATAGCAAGACCCCATCTCTAAAATAAATAAAATGAAATGATAAAATAAACTATCTGAAGTCATTGGAGACCAAACCAAAGTGGGCAGAAACTCATAGAAAGTCAACATTTAGACTAAAGAAAAAGCATTTGATGACTTTCTTATTTTTAGGATTTTATGCTTGAGGGCAGTTACTAATGGCTACACCATGGGGGTGATTAGAACTCAGAAATCCCAATTCTTACTGATTTGGAGAATCAGAAAATAGAGGTTTCTATAGCACCTGGAAAGTGAAGGGAAATTCTCAGAGGGAGATCCCAAGTTCTGCATATAAATGATTGTCAAATATTTGATCCTTGAACAAAACATCAACATTCTTCAGAGGAACATAACAGAATCCATAGCCTCTAAAAAGTGTCATTCACAAGATCTAGAATACAATCCAGAATTACCAGACATAAATAAAAAGAAACTGGAAACTTTGATGTATACTCAAGAAAGGCAACCAAGGGACACTAACTCTGGGATGACCCAGATATAGCAATTAGAAGACAAAAAAAAAGAGGTTATGTGTGTGTGTGTGTGTGTGTGTGTGTGTGTGTGTGTGTGTGTGTGTTTTTTGTTTTGTTTTGAGGTAGGAGTCTCACTGTCGCCCAGACTGGAGTGCAATGACCATTTATAGGCGCATTCTTAACTCACTGCAGCCTCGAGCTCCCAGACTCTGGTGATCCTCTCACTTCAGCCTGCCAAGTAGCTCAGACTACATACAGGTGGGTGCCAACACAAATGACTGACAAGGATTTTAAAGCTGTTATTCGTTATGACTATGCTCAAGGATACAAAATGGCATACAATAAAATAACAAATATGAAACTTGCTGGAGAAATAAAACTATAAAAGAGAACTAAATGGAAATTTTAGAACTGAAAAATGTAATATCTGAAATAAACATTCAGTGTATGAGCTTAATAACAGATTGAAAATATCAATGGAATTGAAGATCTAAATCACCTAATCTGAAAAACAGAGAGAAAGAAAACTTCAAGAAATAAATTCAAAAGAGTAGCCCACCAGTGACTCATTGAGCAATATTAAGACCTAATATGTGTCATTTGAGTCCCAGAAGAAGAGAAGGAAACTGGGGCCACAAATACATTTAAAGAGATAATGGGAGAGAATTCCCCACATTTATTGAAAGATATAATTATACATATTGAAGAGATTCATATCCAAATTGATGAAAACTAATGATAACAATAAAAATCTTATAAATAGTAACAGGAATAATAATAAAACTGAGAGTTGACTTGTTATTAGAAACAATGGAGGCCAAATGCAGTAGAACACCGTCTTTAAAGTGCTTAGGGAAGGAGAGCTTTGGGGAAAGCTGCAAATCAAGAATTCTACATCCAGCAGAAATATCCCTCAGGAATGAATGCCACTTAAAGATTATTTTAGATTTAAAAAGTGAGAAAGGACCAGATGCGGTAGCTCACACCTGTAATCCCAGCATTTGGGGAGGCCATGGCAGGTGGATCACTTGAAGCCAGGAGTTTGAGACCAGCCTGCCAGAAACCCTGTCTCTATTAAAAAATTAAAAGTGAGAAAGAATGTGTTGCCAGCTACCGTGCACTAGTAGAAATGCCGAAGTAAATTATTTGGGATGAAGGGAAATGATATGCCAAGTCAAACTCCTGTTTTCAAAAAGGAATGAAGGGAAACCTTGCCTTTTTTTATCCTCTTAATTTGTTTAAAATGTATATGATGTTGAAAGCAAAAAAAAAAGTAATATTGGGTGATTTATACGTAGATGTAATACATATGGCAACTATATCAGAAAGGACTGGGATGGGCAGGTAAATAGAATCATGGGGTTACAAATTTCTTACATTTTTCATAAATTGTATGATATTAACTCTAAGTAGACTCTGAAAATGTAAAGGTATATTTCACTTCTTAGACACTTTAAAAAAAGGCAAAAAAACATAAGGACATAAACTTAAAATGCCAATAGAGAAATTATATTGGAATCTTAAAAATATTAAATTACTCCAAAGGAGGAAAGGAAGAACAGAGTAACAAAAAGCAGTAATTGAAAGATCTAAATGTAGACATATTGATAATTACATCTGACCAGGTCCAGTGGCTCATGCATGTAATCCTAGCACTTTGGGAAGCCAAGGCAGGAGGATCCTTTAAGCCCAAGAGTTTGAGACAAGCCCGGGCACCATAGCGAGACCTTATCTCTATAAATTTAAAAAAAAAAATTATATTAGAAAAACATAATTACATTAATTGTATATATACAGAACACTCCAATTAAAAGGCTAAAAATAAGTATGTGAAAGCTAGAGTAGTCATATTAATATCAGATAAGTAGACTTTGAGACAAAGAATAGTAGTAACAGAGGTAAACAAGGATGTTCCAGCCAGGTGTGGTGGCTCACACCTGTAATCCCAGCACTCTGGGAGGCCGAGGCGGGCGGATCACGAGGTCAGGAGATCGAGGCCATCCTGGCGAACACGGTGAAACCCTGTCTCTACTAAAAATACAAAAAATTAGCTGGGTGGGGTGGCAGGCACTTCTCAGGAGGCTAAGGCAGGAGAATGACATGAACCCGGGAGGCGGAGCTTGCAGTGATATGAGATTCCACCACTGCACTCCAGCCCGGGCGACAGTGCGAGACTCCATCCAAAAAAAAAAAAAAAAGGATGTTTCAGAAAGATAAAAGGATCAAGTCAACAACAAAGGTACTGGAATCAAACAGACCTTCAAAATAGATAAAAACAAAATTTGATAGGATTAAAGGATCTCCTCATCATAGAGAAGTCCACAAGCATAATTGGAAGTCTGAGTGCCTTTCTCAATAATTGACAAGTAGTAGATTAAAACTACCAGTAAGGACATAGAAGATCAGGGTAATACTGTAATACCACCCACCTTGACATAATTGGCATTTATAGAACACAAAATCCAATAATTACAGAATATGCATTCTTTTCCAGTATACATTCAACAAGATAGACCATATGGTGGACCATAAAATTATCTTCAAAAGAGTGAAATCTTAGAGTATGTTCTTTGAACACAATAGAATTAGAAATCAATAACAACAACAACAAAAAAAATCTGGAAAGTTCTCTGATCACAATAGAATTAGAAATCAATAGCAAAAAAAAAAAAAAAAATCTGGAAAGTCCCCAAATATTTGGAAATTAAATAACATACTACTAAATTAAAAATTCAGTAAAATTTTTTTGTTACTGCTTGATTAGCTAATTGTTACAGATGATTCTCTGATTTTCTCTGTCTTTCTCTCTCTCTCTCTCTCTTTCTTGAGACAGAGTCTTGCTTTGTCACCCAGGTTGGAATGTAGAGGCACAATCATGTCTCACTGTAGCCTTGGCCTCCCAGACTCAGGTCTTTTTTTATCCTCTTAATTTGTTTAAAATGTATATGATGTTGAAAGCAAAGAAAAAGTAACATTGGATGATTTCTGTGTAGATGTAATACATAAATACATATGGCAACTATATCAGAAAGGACTGGGATGGGCAGGTAAATAAAATCATATGGTTACAAGTTTCTTAAATTTTTCATAAATTGTATGATATTAACTCTAAGTAGAGTTAATATCCACTATAGCTAATATATACTCCCATGTATAGTTCCTAAGGTACCTCCTGCTTCAGGTATACATCACCATGCCCAGCTAATTTTTAAATTATTTGTAGAGACAGGGTCTCCCTATATTGCCCAGGCTGGTCTCGAACTCCTGGGCTTAAGTGATCCTCCTGCCTTGGCCTCCCACAGCACTGGGATTACAGGCATGAGCCACCACACCTGCCTTCTAATATTCTTCTATTAAAAAGAGAGAAAAATACACAAATAGATTGTGACATAGAGGTGAAATTCTTTCAGTTTTGTGTGTGTTTTCCTCTTGAATTTTTCTCCCATATTTAGGAAAAGATATGAGTTATAAACTCTTTATGTGCAGCTTCTTTAAATATAGCATATATGAGTCTCCACTTCGTATATAGTGTCAAGCTGGTACACAAAACAGATTTTCAGAAAATAAACTGAGAAAATATTCCTCAGGTCTCTGTAAATACATCTTTTATCACATGTGATTGTACTATATCACTCTCATTTTGAATCTCATTTTGAGAGATGTATTTACACTGTTTGGTATGGCATTTTGTATTACAGGATTGCTTTTCAGGACTAGCAGTTGCTAAGGAAAGGAAATGCTTAAGCTTGTCTGTAAACATTAACTTCAGCATGTACACATTTAGTAATGGCTTCACCACCTGTAACCAACCTGGCAGGTTTTATTTTGTAGGCTAAGGATGTTCTGAGAACTCTATCATAAAACAGCTGAATTATGACCTCCTTTGGTTTTTACAGTATGCAAATACAGCTAAATATTCATTAATATTCTGCATTTAAATTCTTTTTAACAAAGACATGCACTTTATTCCTACTCCCATGTATGGTTCCTGCAGAGTTCAAACTTCGTTACAACTTTTAATTCTCTTCTGTCTTAAATCTTTTGAGAGCTGAGCAATAAGCTTTTCATTTTCTTTGGAATCAGCTCCAGTCTCAGGATTTTGAGGCCATGTCAGTAGAGTAAGAATGTACCCTCCATGTTTTCTATCAAAAATAAAATATTAACTTGTTTAATAGTTTCAGTTTTGCCAGATGAAAAGAGTTCTGGTGATGGTTGCAAAACAATTTGAATGTACTTAATACGACTGAACGGTATGCTTAAGAATGGTAAAGATGGATGGTAAATATTATGTTTTCTATATTTCACCACGATTTTTTAAAAGTGTAAACAAGGCCGGGCACGGTGGCTCACACCTGTAATCCCAGCACTTTGGGAGGCCGAGGCGGGTGGATCACGAGGTCAGGAGATCAAGACCATCCTGGCTAACAAGTGAAACCTCGTCTGTACTAAAAATACAAAAAATTAGCCAGGCGTGGTGGCGGGTGCCTGTAGTCCCAGCTACTTGGGAGGCTGAGGCAGGAGAATGATGTGAACCCGGCAGAGCTTGCAGTGAGCCAAGATCATGCCACTGCACTGCAGCCTGGGCGACAGAGTGAGACTCCATCTCAAAAAAAAAAAAAAAAAAAAAATGTTTAAACAAGACAGGAGGATCGCCTGAGTCCAGGAGTTCAAGACCAGCCTGGGCAACAAAATGAGATCCCATCTTTACAAAAAAATTTAAAAATCACCAGGGTGTGACTGTGTGCTCCTGTGGTCCCAGCTACATGGAAGACTGAGGCAGGAGGATTGTTTGAGCCCAGGAGGTCGAAGCTTCAGTGAGCCATGTTTTTGCCACTGCATTCCAGCCTGGTTCTGGCTTTTAAAAAAATGGGGGGAGGGAGGATAAGAAAAGAGTCAAGGAGACCTTGAATCTTTTTTAATGAAAATGGCATTTGTTCCAGAAGCAGAGTAGCCTCCAAATTAGTGGAATACCAGATGGAGATGTGGGGTGGGGTGGGGAGAAAGATGTTGAAGCACCTCAATCATGCTACTACTAATAGTTCCTCTTGGGTTGAGACTTAGGATGCTATTAAATTCGATCGTTTTCTTTTCTGTTGTTTTAATACCCGTGTGTGCTCTTGATATTATATTGAGTTGGTGTAGTTGCTTGCAGTCAATAGATAAGAATAGTAACGGGATAATATGTATGAAAAATATTGACAGCACAATTCTTTTTTCTTTCATGGAGTTCAGAAATAATGTGGGAGAAACAAAGATCGGTAGTCAGTGTCTATCTAGCACATCCTAAAATTTATGTTCATCATTGTAGAAAAATATATGTCAATCGAAGTTACCATAGTTTCGGGAGAAAACAAATTTTAAATTAAATTTTCTGTATTTTTGCTCCATACCCCAAGATTTTACATATCTACATTTAACTATAGCCTCTTCAAGTATTCCTATTGTTTGAAAACAGAAAACTTTACAATGGAAAAGTGGGCTCCTCCTTTTGTCCTTCCTTACTTGAATTTTCTGTTTTGAAAAGAATAATAGGGGAGAATTTAACAGGGTTCTAATTTATTTGACCCCTCTTTTTCCTGTTTTCCTATTATGACTTTAATAATATACTTTTATTTGAAAATATTCCTAAGAGTCACTTTTTTGGGGAGAAGAATTAGTATACAGTTTTGCTAATAGGCACCTCAGTTAGATCATAGTAGTAATGGGGATATAAGAAAAAAATTCTGACTCTTGTAAAATTATCAGAAGGGAAATTTTCAAGCTTATTAAAACAGAAAGTACAGTTGATTTGGTTTAGTCATCAAAATAAACTCTTGACTTACTAGATTCCCAAGTTCTATATTGTGCTTGAATTTTCCATTGGAAGTGAAACATTCCACTGCCCTTTTTACTGTTTAAGTTAAGCTGCAGTGAACACTAAGAGAATGGCCCTGTGGCTGAGCTGCTTATTTTTTTTTTTTTAATCTATTCATTTTATACTTTCAGACAGATTTTTCCCTGGGGTGAAACAAAGGTTAACTGAAATTTCCTCTGTTGTGTACCTGAACGAATCAGCAGTTCGAGAAGGAAATCCCATTGATGGGCCAAGAGAGTGACAGGCTCTATTTAAAGAATTCCCCCGACTGTGTGGTAGACCAGCCATGCCATGAATTTAACTGTTCCTGTGGTCCCCATACTTGTACCCACCAAAAAAGAGAGAGAGAGAGAAAGCGACTTTGTTCTGCAAACGTTGGCCTAAGCTTTGAAAACCATGAGCCATTGAGTTTTGTGAATTCAAGTTAGACAGTAACAGAGGCCAAGACTCTAAGCGAACAATATCTGAAAAGGAAGTACACAAAAACAGGTAGAAACTGTTTAACTGTTTTATTTCTTTGTGTATATACATATTTATGTGTGTTTATACACACAAAAGATATACTTTTTTTGCATTTTATGTAGCTAGTCCTAATTACATTTGATCAATGGTGTTTGTTAAATTTTTTAAAATATGTAACAAATATGAAGACTTTTCTTGTTTTTATAGCTTTTTTGCTCCTTAAAAGTATTCTGGTTTTTATCAGGACATATTATATGTATTGGAAATGAAAGTCAACACAGTGTGAGTTTAAATGGTTAAAAAAAAAACAAAACTGATTTTTATATTACCTCTTCAGGAGCTTCTGTTGAGGTCAGCTCATGTATTTTGTATTTTTTCTGTATAAGAGAAACTGCTTTAAATATGAAAAGATGGTATCGTAAGTTGGATTAAACATCCGTAATTCATGTGTATTTAACCTCAGGACTTGTGAGCCTTGTTGAAAAATCCAGCTTTAAAGCTTCCCTGTAGGCCTCAATAGTGCATACTGCATAGGGATTATAAATAGCCATAGTCTGTTTCTGGAGTGTAGGTTAGTATGTATTCCCAGGAGGCATGAACTATTTACATTTCTAACAAATGTTTCACATATGTTGCTGATTCATATTTCTGTGTACAAATTTAGGCTTTAATTTTTTAATTTCCTTTTTTATTAGAAGTTTTATTATAAAAAGTTTAAGTGTTTCATTCTTTCTAGTATGGGTGGCTTAAGGAGATTGGTGGGGGAGCATTTCATTTATTTATAAAGAGATTTTGATGTTTTGAAAGACAATAGAATTAATAGAGAATATTGTCCAGATATCCAGAGCTTGGATTTTTGTTTGAGAAGTTTGAAGAAGCAGATACTATTTGAATTGGTTTCTGTAGAAAAATTTAACTTAAGAGATCATGTAGGGCTATATTTATGTTCACAAATGAGAAGTTGAAGCTGAAAGAAAGAGGAAATGTTTAATACATAATTACTCAATATGTCTTGGAAGAACCTAGGTTTTATTCATACCTGGTGTTTCTTTATAAACTGCCCTCTTTTATCTTGAGATGGTATTTTTGAAATGATTTCTCTTTCTCATTTTCTTCTGCCATTTCCTGACATTTTCTTGTCTTTTGTACTATTCTTCTTCCTCTCTTATTTTTCTATATTGGTCGTACTGTAAATAGGTTGTTAGCATCATAACTTAGGAGCAGGCTTTTGGGGAATGGGTCTAAGTATTCCATTTGCCTATAATAGGCTATATTGTTGTTTTGGAATATAATTTTTTAAAAATCAAATTTATATTTATTCTGCTAGTTGATCAAGCTATAAATCAATCAATACTTATTAGTTGCTGCTTATATAAATAGAAGAGTTAACCAGTGTCTCAGACAGATGACAGTTGACTGTTAAAGATTTTTTTAAATTGGCATATGTTTAGGAAAATCACTTGTTTCTTCAAAATTTATTCATTAAGCAGTATTTGTTGAGCACCTACTATGTGACAAACACCACACAGGTGATAGAGATACAGTGGAGAGGAAGATGGAACTCGTTCCTCTCTCCTTACATCCTGGTGTAATTATATAATAAAAGTTAACCACAAGTCGAAACTTGGGGCGTTATTTTTATAAAACCTCAGTCAAGTTTCTCTCTACATAGAAGACTAGTATAACTTCAGATACCATCATTCATATCCATATCAGAAAATAGTCCTATGTTAAAAGTAGAAAGATGCAATTTTAAACACAAGTTTTCACATTAGTAATTGTCATGTGCTACATGATGAAATGATATTGTTGAAATGAGTACCAGTAATTTTATTATTAGAGAAAGTCAGAACACTATTAATAAAATAATTTAGGGAGATTATATAGCATATTGGTTAAGAGCATGGTTTGGATGTAAACATGGGTTTGAGCCCTCTAGTCTGCCACTGAGAAGATTTTTGGTATTAAATCAATTATTTAAATATTCATATTTTTATGAATTCATAAACCTCACCTGTTCTCATCTGTGAAATAAAATTGTAATACCTACCTTTATAAGATCGTTATGAGAGTTAAATTAGAAATATAGGCTGAGCGTAGTGGCTCACGCCTATAATTCCAGCACTTTGGGAGGCCAGGGTGGATCACTTTAAATCAGGAGCTTGAGACCAGCCTGGGCAACATGGTAGAACCCCATCTCTACTAAAAATACAAAAATTAGCCAGGTGTGGTGGTGCATGCCTGAATTCTCAGCTACTCGGGAGGCTGAGGCACAAGAATTCTTTTGAGCCGGGGAGTCTTGAGGCTGCAGTGAGCCGAGATCACACCACTGTACTCCAGCCTAGGCAATAGAGTGAGACCCTGTCTCAAAAAAAAAAAAAAGAAAAAAAAGAAAAGAAAAATACATAAATGTTTAACTTAGTACCTGGCACATAATAAGCTCTTTATATGTATTAGCTATTTTTATGTCCTATATCCTTTTTTTATTAATTTAATCTTGATTTTTTCCCTCCCTCCCTCCCTCCTTCCTATTCTCCCTTCCTGCCTTCCTCCCTTTCTCTCTCCCATTGTTCAAACATAGCATCTCTGTCTTTTATCCAGGCTGAAGTGCAGTGGTGTAATTACTGCTCACTGCAACCTCTGCCTCCCGGGCTCTAGCAATCCTGCTGCCTCAGCCTCCCAAGTAGCTAGGACTACAAGCATGAGCCACCATGCCCAGCCATGGTTTTCTTTCTCTAGAAAAGTCTGTTAGTGGGGATGTGAAAAAGAACATTCTTTATGTATTGTACATATCTTCTTTGAGGTATCATACATTAAAATTCAAAAATTAGGATGAACATTTGTACAAAAGCACACAATCAACTAGGATGAGGTTTTTTTAAAGTTGTTTTCCTTTTAACATAAAGTTTTATGTAATAATTTCCAATCCCTCATGCCTTCTTGCTTTCTGGCAATCTCAACTTTAAATCAGTAATACTTATTATAGGTACATTGGTACCTATAATAACAAAGCAACTTTGTTCTGCAAACGTTGGCCTAAGCTTTGAAAACCATGAGTCATTGAGTTTTGTGAATTCCAGTTAGACAGTAACAGAGGCCAAGACTCTTAAGCGAACAATATCTGAAAAGGAAGTACACAAAAACAGGTAGAAACTATTTAACTGTTTTATTTCTCTGTGTATATACATATAATATGTGTTTATACATAAAAAATACCTTTTTTGCATTTTATGTAGCTAGTCCTAATTACATTTGATCAATGGTGTTTGTTAAATTTTTTTAAATATGTAACAAGTATGAAGGTTTTTCTTGTTTTTACAGCTCTTTTGCTCCTTAAAAGTATTCTGGTTTTTATCAGGACATATTATATGTATTGGAAATGAAAGTCAACACAGTGTGAGTTTAAATGGTTAAAAAAAAAAAAACTGTTTAACCATTTGTACTTAAAGACACTTCTGTCAATATTCTCTCTGGAGGCTGGGTGCAGTGTCTCATGCCTGTAATCCAGGCAGTTTGGGAGGCTGAGGTAGGTGGATTGCTTGAGCCCAAAAGTTTGAGACTAGCCTGGGCATCATGGCAAAACCCCATATAACACAAAAATATAAAAAATTAGCCACACATGGTGGTACACAGCTGTGGTCCCAGCTACTTGGGAGGCTGAGGTGGGAGGATTGCTTGAGCCCAGGAGGTTGAACCTGCACTGAGGCATGATTGCACCACTATACTCCAGCCTGGGTGACATTGTGAGAACTTGTCTCAAAAAAAAAAGTATGTGTATATATATATATATTTTCTCTGGAGCTAAATTGAAACCCAAGTAGCTTTGGAGGCTTGTTATCTATCTAATATACAAATCTTCCTTCTGTACCAAGTCATGTATTGCCATAATAGAAAGTAGAACTTTTAAGGAGATAGGGTACCACATTATGGTGAATGAATATTTCTTTTGTGATCAGAATGATCCAACATGTGTCTGTTTACTGCCCCTGACTGAATTCTCTCCTTCAGTTCTCTTTTTAGTCCAGCCAGGTTTTTGCATCACCATTCCACCCAAACTTCTCTTAACAGGATCACCAGTGACTTCCCTAATAAATCCAAGGGTCAGTTCTCAGTCTTCTTCTTACCTGCCCTATTGGTGGCATTTACTATAATTGATAACACCTCTTCTTTGATAAATACATTGTCTTTAGTTGGTTTATGGGGCACTGACCTGTTCCCCCACCAAGTTTCCTCTCACCTCACTGATTACTCCTAAATTCTTGCTCATGTTCTATCCTTTTGCTACACTCAAACCCTTGGTACTCTCGCTCAGTCCTATTCTGAATACCGTCTCCATGCCACAATTGACAAATTTATATTTCCAGTTCAGATCTGTCTCTGAAACTTAAGACTCATAATCCAGTATCAAATAGCAGTATCACATCTTCATTTGAATATTCTAATCCTATTGCTAATCCAACCTGTCCAAACTAAATTCATCTTTCCCTCAAAACATGTTCCTCTGCATTTTTTAGTTGCAGTAATTATCATTTTTGTTGCTGAGGCCAAAAACCTGGTAGTCATCTTTTACTGTGTTCTTCTTTTACGTTTTTTTTTTTTTTTGAGATGGAATCTCGCTCTGTCGCCCAGGCTAGAGTGCAGTGGTGCCATCTCAGGTCACTGCAACCTCTGCCTCCCGGGTTCAAGCAATTCTCCTGTGTCAGCCTCCCAAATAGCTGGGATTACAGGCGCCTACCACCACATCCGGCTAATTTTTTGTATTTTTAGTAGAGACAGTGTTTCACCATGTTGGCCAGGCTGGTCTCGAACTCCTGACCTTGTGATCCGTCCGCCTTAGCCTCCCAAAGTGCTGGGATTACAGGCATGAGCCACCACACCTGGCCTCTTTTACCTTAATATCCAGTTCTTAACAAATCTTATTAGCTTTACCTCCAGATTATATTCAGAATTCCTTTATTTCTCAGCACACCCAGTACTCCACCCTGGTCAGAGGTACTATCCTTTTTGGACTGAATTATTGCAGTAACATTCTGACTGATCTCCTTGCTTCTATACTTGACCCTCCCGTCTATTTTTCCTTCTCAGTGTAGTGATTCTTTGAGTTATAAGTCAAATCATATTACTCTTATGACTTTTTGTTTCACTCAGAGTAGAAGTCAAAATCCTTATAATGGCCTACAAAGCCCTTCATAAACCAATACCTCTGTAATCTTATCTTCACATTCCCTTCATTTTCTGCACTCTAGCCATACTGGCTTCTCTCCCGTTCCTTAAACACATCAGGAATATTTTTGCCTTAAAAACGTAGCTTTGGCTCTGCCTACTGTCTAGAATGCTCTTACCACAGAAGTACATGACTGATTCTTCCATCTCCTTGCAGTTGTTGCTTAATTGTCAATGAAGGATATTCTGTCTACCCTATGTAAAATTGTAACCCATACCCAATTTCCATTACCCTGCTCTACTTTTTCTTTTTTCCAAAGCTCTTATGGCTCTCTAACATACATCATTTACATATTTAATATGTTTGGTTTTTAATTGTTTCACTTTCCCACTAGACCGTAAGTTCTATCAAGGAAAGCAATGTCTATTTTGTTCATTGATATGTATATCCCAAGCATCTAGAATAGTGCTTGCAACATAGTAACTGAATTGGGAATAATTGTAATGTTTAACCCTGAATATACCATCAGGTTTACTGGACCAAATTTTAGTTTGAGGTTTTTATTTATTTTTATTTTTATTTTTATTTTTATTTTTATTTTTTTTTGAGACGGAGTCTCGCTCTGTCCCCCAGGCTGGAGTGCAGTGGCCGGATCTCAGCTCGCTGCAAGCTCCGCCTCCCGGGTTTACGCCATTCTCCTGCCTCAGCCTCCCGAATAGCTGGGACTACAGGCGCCTGCCACCTCGCCCGGCTAGTTTTCTTGTATTTTTTAGTATAGACGAGGTTTCACCGTGTTAGCCAGGATGGTCTGGATCTCCTGACCTTGTGATTCGCCCGTCTCAGCCTCTCAAAGTGCTGGAATTACAGGCTTGAGCCACCGCGCCCGGCCGAGGTTTTTTTTTATTTTGACGTTTCTAACTATTTGTAAGAATTGAGGCCAGGTGCAGTGGCTCATGCCTGTAATCCCAGCACTTTCGCAGACCAAGGCAGGTGAATCACTTAAGCCCAGGAGTTCGAGAGCAGCCTGGGCAACATGGCAAATCCCCATCTGTACAAAAAAATACAAAAGTTAGCTGAGTGTGGTGGCACATCACAGTAGTATCAGCTACTTGGACGGCTGAGATGGGAGGATCATTTGTACCCAGGAGGCGGACGGAGGTTGCACTGAGCTGAAATAGGGCCGTTGTACTCCAGCCAGGGCGACAAGACTAAGATTCTGTCTCCAAAAAAAAAAGAATTGATAGGACATACTTCTATTCTTTCTTAAAGGTCTTCCAGAGACTAGAGAAGAGTTTTATTTTTCTTCATACATTGGACCCTTTTATAAATCTAAGATACCTCATGGCCTCTTGCCATACCTTGGAAAACTATACTGTTTCATCATCCTAGGAATAATTTTGTCATTACTTATTCATTATTCCCAGCTGTGCTGAAGAAGACTAAATTTTTTTTTAAAATAGAAGGATGAAATTGCCTAGAAGGATAATGCAGGAGTGACATAAATCATCACTGTTACATCATCCTTCACTTTTATTGTGCTGCCTAAAATATTGCATCATCTTTCAAGAATGTACAGTAGAAGTCTGGAGACACACTGTCTTTATAATCTTCTTTCACTTTCATTGAACAAGGCTGAGAATTCACAATTTTATATCTTCCACACAAAATGGCAAATAAGAAATTGACGAAACATGTTTTCACAGTTTTTAGATGAATCAGAAGATGAATGCAAAGAGACAGGTAGACCCTAATGATGTAATGAACCTCATCTTTTAAATAATTCTCAGACTACAGTTTTTCAGTGGATGTGGTAGATGTTTTTTCTAAAACTCAAGAACTGATAAGTGAATGATGTATTTCTGTGTAAAAAAACAAAGTAGAGTATTCTCATATAGTTAACTCATTCAACAGAACGTTCTTTATTACATAATATTATATGACAGGAATCTGAATCATCCTGCTTTGATAAGGACATGACTGACTGTTTTTTTATATTTTATGACATTTGTGCATCAAAATTTACTTGATCTGCTTTTTATCAAATGGGCAAATGCTGAAGGCAGGTGTGTATGCAGGGGTGATTAGAAGGAGATAAAGAAATGAAAAAATTTTTTTCAATTGATCATTCTGATTGGTGCTTATGAATCTAAAAGTGAAAATGTTTTAGTTTTTTTTTTGTGTATGTGTGTGTTTTGAGACAGAATTTCGCTTTTTGAGATGGAGTTTCGCTCTTGTTGCCCAGGCTGGAATGCAATGGCGCAATCTTGGCTCACCACAACTTTCGCCTCCTGGGTTCAAGCTATTCTACTGCCTCAGCCTCCCGAGTAGCTGGGATTACAGGCATGCGCTACTGTGCTCAGCTAATTTTGTATTTTTAGTAGAGACGGGGTTTCTCCATGTTGGGCAGGTTGGTCTCGAACTCCCGACCTTAGGTGATCTGCCTGCCTCTGCCTCCCAAAGTGCTGGGATTACAGGCGTGAGCCACCATGCCGGCCATGTTTTACAGTTATTAAGCAAAAAAGAAATGTATTTAAAATCTGATATGAGTATTTTTAAACAGATGTCGTCTAAGTTCATGCATGATAATTGATAAGTAGTTGCATTCCACATGTTGCATATTTCAGGTATATTTATCGAATAAAAATATGCATTTGCTGTCTTTACATTCTTATTAAAATGTCTTATAAAATTCTTTTTCATTATCTCTTTATTCTTCTATAAATTGTGAAATGACTTAGTTTATTAAAAGGTCCCATTGGACCCAGATAGTGGATGGTGAAAACTATTTTTCCTAGTATAAAGGAGTGGAATATAATGAAAAGGCACTAGAGATGTGAAGATGACTAAACTTGGAGAGATGAAGTACTGGTGGCTGACAGGGTAGTAAGTAGACTTCTTAGGCCAAGTAAATGAAACAACTAGACTGCTGTTAAATTCAGAAAAATTAAAATGTTGTGTAAGAAGAAAAATAAGGTACTTCACTACATAGTCATTATATAAATTGAATATAAATTTAACCTGAGGATGGAGGGAGAAGAAATTCCGATAGGGTGTTATAAGAAAATTAAATCCTCTTTTGTTACGAATTTAGAAATTAGATATGTAGAAAAAACAGAATGAACATGATTTAGAAATATTCAAGTAAATACCAAAAGAAATAGCGAGAGGTGTAAGTGGTTGCCTCTTGGGAATGGGAGCTGGCATGAGGAGGAGAGAACTGGTATTGTTTCTTACATGGTATTTTAGTATTTTTAGAGTTTTTAAAATCCATGTGTATTACTTTCATAAGAATTAATAGTAAAATATGAAACTGGATTTAAAGAGAATCTCACTGGTATGTATCAAATGAAATTGAAGGCACAGGGAAAACAACAGTCTTAGATCTCAGGTGATGAACAACTGTAATGACTGGAAGGGAACCAAAGTACTAGCTTGGAAAGACATTTTAAAGGAATATAGTGTGGAATTTTAAGACCTATTCTGATTGGATAATGGGAGCAAAGTGTTAGGTTAAGATGCAAACAAACCTCTGTTTTGAGGCAGCACTCATAGCAATAGGGGAGAATGTATTTATGCCCATTTCAAGTGGAGTCAGAATGGTAGGTTGTGCTTTGGATATGTTATGCTTGCAATGAATGTAATAGAAACATTTGTGATATATCCTGTAAACAGTTTTAAGTGTGAGCCTGAACATTTTTGATCTAAGGTCGGGAGAAAGATTTGAAGCAAATCTGACCTAAAAAAATTATAGGAAAAAAGCAAGTTGTTTTGGACTTGTTTTTCACCAAGGAGCAAGTAAGCAGAGAATCAGACACTGGAGAAGAAGAGGAGTCAGGAAGTAGACAAGGAATTGTTAAAAGAAATAATAGGATAACTGAAAGAATGTAGCTTCCAGATTGCTAGCTATCAGCAGATAGATAGAAACTTTTATACAGCCTTTAAATCTTCCCTAGAAACCTTTTAAAAAGTAGCTTCTTGATTAGATTTAAATGGGTTTTATTTGTGCTTGTCATTTTACAGATAAATATACATGTGGTATATTTTCTTTTTGCCTTTCAGGGAACGTTGGAGGTGGGGAACAGGCATCCATATTCGATATATTTAAAGGAAGAAAAAACAACTTCCATAATCTTGTTACATTGACTGTTTCTGTTGATAAATTTTCCCATTTCTGTTCTTAGTATGATTTGAGGGTCATTTTAAATTTCTGAATAAATGTTTTGTAAGCCAGGTTGTTCATTGACTGCACTTTTGGGGCAGAGGTAATGGGAGATGAGGCCTTCTCTCTCTATAGACAAAGGCCTTAATATGACTAATAACTTAGCAAAAGCTCTGTATAACCCTCTGCTAAGCACCTGTATTTATTTCCTCTTTCTTCTTCCTCCTCTACCTCTAAAAAAAGAAATCCCCATTTCTTTTACACACACGTTAAAAATAAAAAATTGTTTCTGGTAAATTTAATATGATTTAAAATAAGGTGAACATTTTGATGCTTTACTTGCAAATTCTGCTATTAAAATGTGTTTTATTTAAACTGTTGCCACTTATACAGTGAAAAATTTTAATGACTAAAACAGTTTTGTGACCAATGTTATAATTGAAAAGTATAAATCTGAGAAAACCAAGACAGAAAAAGGGAGCAGTTTCAGAAGAATGCAAGTGAATAAAGTGGCTTAGCCCTCAGGGGATTTGAATGTGGCATTGTGTGTATTTCAAAAGTTTCCGTTGAAAACAGATGCTGCTGATGAAGTTGGGAATAGTAACTTCATCTGTGGCTGTTTCAGTTGCTTATTAGAAGTGAGAAAGATCCCAAGGGGTTATCTCGTGTAGTGGAGTTAGGCTCAGGAAAGGATATGACATAAATATCTGGCAGCTTTGTGTGATCTTTAATCCATAAACACTGGTTAGGTACAAGCATGATTATCTATAAACGTGCAATTATCTTATTTCATGTGGATTCTATTTCTACCATAGTGTTATTTCAATAATGGCAGGGTTATTTTTTAAAGTCCATTTTAATTCTTAAGAACTGGTTATTACAGAAATTGTAAGTTTTTTCCCTAAACAAAGAGAACTGTCTTACTGAATTTTTATTATATAATGACAGTTCATTAAATTATTTACTGGCTTATGTGCCCCAGTTCAGAACAGTACTTATTCATACAGTTGTCCATATGAATGTTTCCTTTTTTGCTTTTTCTTTTCAATTTTATTTTCTGATGTTATTCACAGTATGCAAGATATTACGCTGATAACTGGATAGATAAAATAGATGTGGTCTCAGTCCATAGAGCTCTTTAATACAGAGAGGGAAATAAAATATTTATTGACATAGCCCTTAATATAGAGTTTAAAAGTGCCCAGGATCCTTGAAAATACAGATGAGATGCTTTCAGACTATGACTGAAGGAGAATATACTTCTACTACTAGAGGGAATCCAAGCAGATAGAAATGTTATTAATTCATTCAGTAAATATGAATACCTATGGTAACTAAGCAATCATGCTTTGATGTTTGGAAGACACAAAGATAGAAATTACACAGTTAAAGTCCAAATGTTACAAAGTTGTGAGTGATCATCACTGCTTTTGAAGGGGTACCAGATAAGACTTCAGTGGAGGTGAGTAGGGACTTGAAGGCCATATCCCAATTCCAAGGGATGAATTGGGGGTGAATTCAGGTGTTTCAGAGAATAAATGTATAGGCATAGCTGCAGAAAACAACAGGAATCTGGGGAAATTATTAGGTTTAGCTGGAACATTGGGACCAGGAAAATGAAGCAAGAGAAACAGGTAAGGGCCAAATCATGAAAGGCACATTGTATAATATACAAAGGAATTTTATGTGTATCCTGTAGGCAGCAAGGGACCATTCAGGGCAGAATGTATTCACATTTCTGTTTTAGAAATTACTTCAGTAGCTGTGGAATGAAAAGCAGAGTGTGATAATAGAGATAGTCAGAAGATATTTTAATAATCTGGGTAAGATATTAAGTGACCCTGGGCTAAAATCGTGGCATTGAGGCTATTTTGGATACCCTATTGATAGTATTTGATATGAAGAGTGAGAGAGAACCTGAGTTGAGCTTTCTGGTTTGGGAAACAGACTATGGTGCAAGTCATTGAGATAGAAGACATACAAGGAAGGAAAGTAGGGGTTTTGTTTGTATATTTTTAAGGAAGAGAAAATAATTCCATTTTAGTGATTATGAGTTTGTTGAAATACCTGTGAGACATCCAAGAAAAGATGTGACTAGAGAAGCAAATTTGGTAGTTCTCACTATGGGCATATATGACATAAACTGGGAGAAAAATTATAGAAGAAAATGGGTAAAGAATGCAGTATACCAAGTAACTAGTGAAGAGGAAACCACAAAGGGGGACGAGAGATAGGAACGCATTTTGTTCTATCAGCCAGGAGAATTGTAAGTGCCTCCTAGAGGTCAAGTAAGAAGACTGCTGAATATTTTCTATTTATTTTAGGTTGGTGCAAAAGTAGTTGTGGTTTTTGCCATTACTTTCAAAGGCAAAAACCACAATTACTTTTGCACCAACCTAAATACATTGATTTTGAGGAGCTGAGCCTTAAAAGATATTCAGAGTTCACAATCATGAAAATTGTACTGGGTTGGGTGGAAAATTGGGCAAAAAGGGAGATAGTGTTGGAGATCAAGGGAATGCCATGAGCAAAAGTACAGAACTGGAAAAGCACATTACAGACATGACCTTTTGTTTTAAAATATTACAAATGTAAAAAAGATGTATGAAAAGGAAGTGTGGACAATAATTTTTATGCTATTACTTTTATGATATAACTGCCCAAATTACTTAACCTCAAGTTAACTGGTGGGAGTTATTTACAACCTTTTCTACTTTTCCTTTTTTCTTTGTTTTTCTTAACATTTCACTATGTTTTAGAGCATTGAAAGAATGCCATCTCAGATCAGGGAGAGTTTTGGTTTTATGATGCAAGTACAGGAATAGATATTTAGAAAATCCAAAGTATTGGTTCCTTAAGGATTACAGGTATATACCAGCTATTGTTTCTTTTTTTCCCAATCTCTAACCATGAGCTCACACTCTATAATGTATAGACACACAGATTATTTGGGGATAGAACAGTTGCTAACAGACCTACACACTTAGTTTTATTTATTTATTTATTTATTGCGAAGGTTGTCATGCTCTGTCATCCAGGCTGCTGGCATGCAGTGGTGGCAGTGGCACCATGTTGGCTTACTGCAGCCTCAACCTCCAGGGCTCAAGCCATCCTCCCACCTCAGCTTCCAGATTAGCTGGGACTATACGCGTGCACCACCATACCTGGCTAGTTTTTGTGGGTTTTTGTTGTTGTTATTTTTGGAGAGATGAGGTCTCACTATGTTACCTGAGCTGGGCTCAAACAATCTTCCCACTTTGGCCTCCCAAAGTATTGGAATTGCAGGCGTCAGCCACTGCATCAGGCCCACACTTATTTTAGAAGCTATCTTACATATGGGAGACGGTTTTAGTGATGTAGTCATCATAAGTTAATTTCTCATAGGCAGAATTCAGTATTGCTTTTTAAATAGCTCATTTTCCCAAAGAGTATATGCTTCTTGTCCTTTTTAAAAGCTTGATGTTAATTAAATTAGCCTTCTATTGTTAAAAATTCAATTATCATGGTTATTTAACACAGTAATGCTTTTTAGGTAGCATTAGATAGCACATACTATTCTACTATGTGGTAAATTCTTTGAGGGCAAGCACCATGTCTAAGACATCTTTCTGTCTCCAAAAATGTCTTTCACATGAGAGAGATTCAGTAAATATTTATTGAAAATTAACTTGACACTATTAAATGGAAACTTTTCACTCTTTAAGGTACATTCTTAAATCACCATTAGTGGCAAATTCACCACTGATTTGTGGAATATTGTTGTTCATTGTATGCTGAATCATACCTACCTTTTGGTGAAATATAATAATGAGTTTTACAATTTTAGATGTAACAAATTAGGGTATCTGGAAAATGTAAGGCCTCTATGGCTTCCTTATAGGAAGGAGCTATATGGAAATTAGGCTGAGGAAATGATTCTTAGTCTCTGGCACCTGCGTTGTAGATAACCAACTAGATATGCTGAACTGAGCCCTCTGTCTCAATAATCTTCGGTGATCTTTGGAAATACATTTTACTAGCTACTACCTTCTGTCAGATTGTCCCTAAAGGTTATGATAACCAGCTCTGTAATTATCTGTAGCTACTCTCTTAGTAAAGGAATGGTGATCTTCAGCTCTTCTAACACAGCCAAATATAAGCAGACTAAGTATAACTAAAGCATGGGGTGAACTAGCTTCTATCTTTCAGAAATCTAGCCCATATTCTTCCCCAGAACATTTGAAATGTGAATGCAATCATATCAGTAAATAGCTAAATTACCACTGCATCTCCCACAAAATACAAATTGCCCTTTTTTGCCCTATGTTGGCAAGCACACACATAAAAAAGTGCACATTAGTATAAGCATAATGGACAGGGTTGCTCTGAAGACTAAATGTATATTTAAAGCAATTTATAGACTCTGGATCACCATGTACATATAAAGATATTTCTCATAATTAACATGCAGTAATTGTATGTATGTGTAATAAAGATAGCAGAATAGTTCCACAGATGGGGGGAAAGTGTAAAAAAATAAGACTGTAAGTTATGGGTCCACCCCTATGACCTAGTCACCTCTGACCAGGCCCAACCTCCAACTTTGGGGATTACAATTTAATATGAGATTCGGCCAGGACATATATTCAAACTGTATCAATATCATCACCAGATGAATAGCTAAACAAATTGTTATATCCATACAATGGAATACTGCTTGGTAATAAAAAAAATGAACAAATTGCTGATACCCAATAACAGGGATGAATCTCAGAAATATTCAGGAGGAAATAAGACAGACACAAAATAGTACATAATGTATAATTTCATTTATGTGAGGTCCTGGAATGGGCAAAACGAATCTATCCTGAGAGAAGGCAAATCAGTGGTTGCCTTAGGTGGGGGACTGTCTGCACATGTGCACAAAGTAGCATTTTGGGATGATGGAAATGTTCTACATTTGATTTTCATAGTGACTACCCAGGTGTATACATTTGTCAAATTGAATCCTACTGTATTTTTACATAGGTACATTTTATTACGTGTAAATTGCACCTCATTAGTTTCCTTTACAGCCCTGCCTTCTGTAACTTTTTTCCTTTTCTCCCTAAAATTGAGGTATTATCCATTCTTCTAAATTTACCATAGCATTTGTTTGGCCTTCTCTTATTCCTCCTTTCTCCTTTCATTTGTCACCTTGTACGCTACTAAGGCTATAAGCTCTTTTCATCTTTCTTTACCCTCTAGTACCTTGCTCATTATAGATGTTCCAACAGATGTTGGTTAAACAGAGTTGATTTCATATGAAGAAAGAATTATCAGCTACTGCTTTGATCACAGCTCTGAAATTTGAATAGAATCACAATCCTAGTTATCAACAAGAACAACCCTATAAAGCAGCTATAAGTTGTGGACAGGCATTCTTAGGACAGTCTTAATTTTACACTTTAGGGCAGTCCCATTTAACATTCTATGGTGTTGGGTGGTGGACACGTGGAAGATGAGTGTTCTGGGCCCCATGGAAAGTCCTCTTTAAGGCGAATTACCTTGTGCTAGTTGCAAAGGTCTGGAAGATTTAATTTAGGTAAATTACACTACGTGACAATGTATATGATTCCAGTAATGAGAGAAAATTAGAATCAGAAATTTAGTACTAGAAGGTGCCACCGTGGATGCCATTTATTCTAACCCGTTGTCATACAGACCCAGAGATCTTAAGTATCCTGCCCAACACCACACAGCAAATTAGCGGCAGAGTTAACTCTAGAAGCCAGTTTTCTATCAAGTACCATACCCAGAATTTAACAAGTTGAAGAATTTGCTGTTTGTGGAAGTTCTGAGGAGTTGCCGTGGACAAAGCTTTCCTTGGGGTGAGATTTTGAGTTTAGACACAAACAGAATAGGTAAAGATCAAGGGCAGGAAGCTGCTGTCATTACTGGGTTCAAATCAAAACTGGAACCTTGGAGCCATGGCAGGGACAAGAATTGCCTTATGTGTTCCTGGTGATGTCTTTGCTTCATATACCACTTGAGAAATACTGCTTTTATCTATTGTTGAAACTTAATTTGTATACTTGTTGATGAATTTTCCATAGTAAGAATATGAATATGACATAACTTTTTGAGGAGTTGTTAGTACAGTTAACCCTTGAACAACATGGGTTTGAACTGCATGGGTCTGTCTATAAGCAACTTTTTCTCAACCAAAAATGGATTGAAAATACAGTTTTCATAGGCTGTGAAACCCACATATACAGAGGGTCAACTTTTTATATGTGCAGGTTCCACAGGGCTGACGGGAACTTGAGTGTGCAAGGATTTGGTTCTACCAGGGTAGTCTTGGAACCAATCCCTCATATATTCTGAGGGACAACGGTATATAAGAATATTATTGACAATAGCAAAGACTTGGAATCAACCCAAATGTCCATCAGTGACAGACTGGATTAAGAAAATGTGGCACATATACACCATGGAATACTAAGCAGCCATAAAAAAGGAGGAGTTTGTGTCCTTTGTAGGGACATGGATGCAGCTGGAAACCATCATTCTCAGCAAACTATCGCAAGAACAGAAAACCAAACACCGCATGTTCTCACTCATAGGTGGGAACTGAACAATGAGATCACTTGGACTCGGGAAGGGGAACATCACACACCGGGGCCTATCACGGGGAGGGGGGAGGGGGGAGGGATTGCATTGGGAGTTATACCTGATGTAAAAGACGAGTTGATGGGTGCTGACGAGTTGATGGGTGCAGCACGCCAACATGGCACAGGTATACATATGTAACAAACCTGCACGTTATCCACATGTACCCTAGAACTTAAAGTATAATAATAATTTAAAAAAAGAATGTTATTGAATTCCACAGAAATGTTAAAGCAATCTGAATGGAGTCAATCTTCCTCTCTCAAACCTTCCTTTTTCACTGTTTTCTGTTTACATGTAAATTTGGAGAGTGGTAACAGTTGCCATTTTGCATTTCATTGGTCTTATATTTCATTTTTTAAGAACAATTTTAAGTCAGTCTTATAGTTAACATAATTTCAAGTGGTCATTTTGAATTTTAATGATGAAAGACATTGAGATACAAAAAGCAGCTCTGAAAATTATAGCAAAGCATACTCCATACATGGATCCTTTGAATGAAAGAATAATAGCGTGGATGGTTGATGAAGGAATAGAAGCTGCTGTTATTTAATGTATTCTCCATTCTCAGTTCATGGATACAGCCTCCAAATTTTACAAACAAAATAATCATCAGCACAGCATCTCTGCATACCTATGGATTGGTCTTTTTCCAAAGCAGCCTCATGGTTTTCTTAGAAAAGTTTTTTATTTAAAAATATGTCTGTAGACACTTACTCCTGGTAGGCCTGGGAAAATGTAGATTACTTTATGTCTCTTTAAAAGCCTTTCAAAGAAACAAGTCAAGCTTGATTTGTGTTTTTCAGATAGAGGAAAGTAGTAAGGTAGGAGGACAGAGGAAATCTTAGCTTTAAAGGGAGAAAAAGATCTTTCAGTCCTTTTGTCAACACTTTAGCTTCTGCATTAGTCATAGGTCCCTTCCCCCTTGGCCATGGGTGGACCAAAGGAATAGCAGCCATTTGCACGTTTGTGAAAGGACAGTGGAAAGAAAAGAAAACAGCTGACACAAAAAAATGTGGGGGATTATTTCCCCCACAAGGTCAGTGGTTTCTGGATATTTGGCCTCCTTTTTTTTTTCCTTTATTTTGCTGTTTTTGATGTTATAAAATACAGTGCTAAGAACCTAACCCTATTAGTGAGATATTATCTAATTTTTTTATTGTTATAATGAAAGTACGTAGAATGCAAAGCTAGTGGACACAGTTAATACTCATATTTGATCGAAAAACTTTTCCTCTACTAAACTGAGTTCAAATTGGGGGCCTGCAAGTTAACTGATACTGGACAGGTTAACTGGAGAAAAGACAAAGTTTATTCACACTTTCTGGAGCACTCAATATCACTAACTCTAAAGAAGTGTTTAGAGGGTTATAGAAGTAAGGGGTTATGCCTCTTCCTGTGGCATACCACAGATGCCAGCACTTTGGGAGGCTGAAGGGGTTGGATCGCTTGAGCTCAGGAGTTCGAGACCAGCCTGGGTGACATGGTAAAACCCTGTCTCTACCGAAAAAATTACAAAAAATTAGCCTTGCATGGTGGCACATTCCTATAGTCCCAGCTACTCAGGAGGCTGAGGCGGCAGGATTGCTTAAGCCTGGGAGGCGGAGGTTGCAGTGAACCGAGATGGTACCACTGTACTCCAGTCTTGGTGACAGAGCAAGACCCTGTCTCCAAAAAAAAAAAAAAAAAAAGAAGTAAGGGGCTATATACCAACTTAACAAAAGGGGGTAGTTTAGGGAGTCAAAGGACAGAAGGATCTCATTTACACAATTTTTTTGTTATGTCTCAGTGCCCAGTGTCAGTCATCTCCCTCCTGTGGGTCCTCCTGGAGGTATGGGAGAGTTGTAGCAACTCTCTACTTTAGTCAGATAAAATAAGTTAAGATTTCATTCTGTATCTGCTGTTGGATTTGTGGGCCCTTCACTGATTTTTTTTTTTTTTTTAGTATTTGTATATAGTCTGATGCTTTTCAATGTATTTTCACATACCTTATTTTATTCTCACGGGACTTTTTAGGCAGATAGGGCAAATACTGTTATCCCATCTCACAGGTCAGAAAACTGAGACTCAGAGAGGTTAAGTATTTGTCCAGGGCCACATAACTAATAACAAAGCCAAAATAAGAATTTCAGGTATTCAACATTTCTCACTATACCTTGAATACTCATAAATTGTGTAATCTGTTGTCAATCTATAAGTCCTTTAAAGGTGCCATGGTTGAGTAATATTTTATTTGTTTTGTAGGAGAAGATGGTATAAACTGGTTCATCAGTGACAAAGACATTGAGGTAAAATCAAATTATTTTTAAAATTCAGAATAATAATTTCCTTTGCCTCATAGTTTATTATGATAACTTTTGGAACATTAATAAATTTAAGTGGCTTATAAGAACACATTTGATTTTAGCATATGAGTGATTTAACTCTTTAAAAACTTGGTTCAGCCTTGAGTTTTGTCAGTGAGTTAATAGCTGTAATCATCCAGTCCCCTTTCCCTTTCTGTTTCTTCTCTCCTGTGGTGAGTCCTCTCAGCCCATATGGCCTGGTACCACTAAAAAGATCAACACCGGAAATAACTGCTTCTTCAGTGTAAGGAAATGGTTAGTCTATTTTTAGGATGTGGCAGGTGTTTTTCTTTGTCAATTATTAGCCTTAATTGTGGCAGATGCTACAAAAAGAGAATAATTTTATAACTTGGTTTTGGGAGATAGCTAGATTGTATTGTGGTCCACTTGGCCAGTTCAGCAAAATAACAAATAAAAGATGAAAACTGTTTTAAAGGTGGAATTCAACCAAACAAGCTAAAGCATGGTTGGGATTTACAGTTCCTCTTTAGATACTCCCTATGAGATGCATTGTTGGTATTCTCTTACAAGATCCTAGATTTAGATTAGAATATGGGACAGTTAGAATTGGGTCACTCTGTAGGCAGAATGGATCTTAAAAGGACTCCAGTGGAAAGAAATTATCTCATTCCTTTATAGAAATTATCACCCAGTCTTGTAGGCAGTAACCCTGTGCTGTTCAAAAGAAGGGATATATTTGGTAGCTGTACTAACTTCACAAAAGACAAAGCCATAAAAACACCATTCCCTAACTCAAAATTTAAGCAGGCCTCTCATTCAGAAAAACATGGTGTACATTCAGTTATAGAAATCAGCAGTGGCTGGCCAGGCATGGTGGCTTACGCCTGTAATCCCAACACTTTGGGAGGCTGAGGTGGGTGGATCACCTGAGGTCAGGAGTTCAAAACCAGACTGGGCAACATGGTGAAACTCCATCTCTACTGAAAATACAAAAATTAGCCAGGTGTGGTGGTGGGTGCCTGTAGTCCCAGCTACTCGGGAGGCTGAGGCAGGAGAATCGCTTGAACCTGGGGAGTCGGAGGTTGCAGTGAGTCAAGATTGCGCCACTTCAGTCCAGCCTGGTCAAAAGAATGAAACTGTCTCAAAAAAAAAGAAAAGAAGTCAGCAGTGGCTTTGACTGAATACTGCCGCAATGTCTAAGTGATGCGTGTCAGTACCCCTGCTAGATCTGAAACGTAAGTAGAGAAAGGTTAAAAAAAAAAAAAAATCACATGGAGAAGTATAAAAGACTCAGCAGGCGGGAGGGACAGACAAAAAGCAGTAGAGTTACCTTTATGGCACCTCCTTTTATGTTTTTCTACCTCTTTTTTTTTTTTTTTGGAGATGGAATTTCGCTCTTGTTGCCCAGGCTGGAGTGCAGTGGCACAATCTCGGCTCACCACATCCTCCGCCTCCCAGGCACAAGTGATTCTCCTGCCTCAACCTCCCAAGTAGCTGGGATTACAGGCCTGTGCCACCACGCCTGGCTAGTTTTGTATTTTTAGTAGAGATGGGGTTTCTCTATGTTGGTCAGGCTGGTCTCAAACTCCCGACCACAGGTGATCCGCCCGCCTTGGCCTCCCACTTGCTGGGATTACAGGCATGAGCCACCGCGCCCGACCTCTGCCTCTTTTTAAGAGAACAAGAGAGATCATGACGTTCCCCTGTGGCTAGGTTCTAAGTTGAACAGATGTAACTAATAATTCTCTTTCTTTATCAAGGTAATGGAACTGACTTGAAGCTTGATGTATCTTTATTCATTTATAGTTGTCTTTAACAAGAGTAGTAGATGGCTTTTATTTAGCAGTGAAACAATTTTTTTAATTCTTGATTTTTTTTTTCCGCTTAGGCCCAGATAGCTAATAACCGAACACCTGGAAGATGGACCCAGCGATACTATTCAGCCAACAAAAACATTATCTGTAGAAATTGTGACAAACGTGGCCATTTATCAAAGAACTGCCCCTTACCACGAGTACGTGAAATATGCCTTGCTTCTTTCCACATATGTAAACTCAAAATCTCAAGGGTGAGGCCGGGCGCGGTGGCTCACGCCTGTAATCCCAGCACTTTGGGAGGCCAAAGCGGGTGGATCATGAGTTCAGGAGATCGAGACCATCCTGGCTAACATGGTGAAACCCCGTCTCTACTAAAAGTATACAAAAAATTAGCCGGGCGTGATGGCGGGCGCCTGTAGTCCCAGCTACTTGGGAGACTGAGGCAGGAGAATGGCGTGAACCCGGGAGATGGACCTTGCGGTGAGCAGAGATCGCACCACTGCACTCCAGCCTGGGTGACAAAGCAAGACACTGTCTCAAAAAAAAAAATCTCAAGGGTGAAACCGTATAACCTTAGAATTCAAATCTTTTTATAGTATGTGTGTTAAATTTCATGTAGCTTACAGCCTAGTGTAGGAGAAATGATAATAAATTTGGAGTCAGAAAAATGTGGAATCAATTTTAACTTCTCATTACTAGTTGGGCAAATCATTTAACCCTCTATGCTTCTCGTTTTCTTGTCTATAAAATGAAAAGATTGAATCAGATGATTCCTGAGACCCCTTTCACTTACAAACCTTCTACTTCATAAGACAGCTTATTTCACTGTGAGATAATTTTTATTGTTAGAAAATTATAATTTGGGGCATTTTTAAATGTTTATTAATGTAAGTTATGTTAGGGTACATCAACCTTTGGAACAACACAGAACTGAAGATCTTAGACGTTTCCTGACCAGATAATTAGATCTTAACAAACATTTCTTCCATTCCTCCTACCTCTTCCAAATAACTGTTTTTCAAATAGTTCAGACAGCTCTCATGTTCCTTTTTTGTTTTTGCCTCTCCAGGCAAAACAGCTTCTGTATCTGTTTCTCCTATGACTTAGCTTCTAGATATGCTCCTCATTCTACTTTCCCTCCTACATACCTTTCATTTTGTCAATATTCCTATAAGAAGAGGCATAAGGAATAAATGCCAGCTGCTAGTATGTACAGACTAAGCCTTTTTGGCAAACAGTATACATACAGTGTTTTGGACATTTTGTTTGATTTAACAGTTGTGCTCAAGATTCTACCTTTATTAGGTCTCAAATTAGAAATAATTTTTTATGGGATTATATTGAAAAAGAAATACTAATCTTCTACCTTTTGAGACTGAAGAGATTTTAATGATTTTTTTGCCACATAGAAAGTTCGTCGCTGCTTCCTATGCTCCAGGAGCGGACACCTCCTATATTCCTGTCCAGCCCCGCTTTGTGAATACTGTCCTGTGCCTAAGATGTTGGACCACTCATGTCTTTTCAGACATTCCTGGGATAAACAATGTGACCGATGTCATATGCTCGGCCACTATACAGATGTGAGTATCCTGCATGTAACTAATTTGTCAGGCTTTGGAGGGAGTATGCAAGTTTGTAATTAATGTGCAAGTTTATAACTATCAGTCAGCATACCTAAAAGAATGTTTACTCTGTGCTATATAGATTGATAGTCATGTCCCTTTTGTCACTGAATATGTATATAAAGCAGTGCTCTAAATATCAGTGTAAGGAGCCTACTGAATCAGGAGAGAGTATTAAGAGATAGCATTAACAAATATTTTAAGCCCATTCTAGCCCTTTTTCTTTATGTGCTTGCTAAATAAAGGCTGAATTTAAAGAGGTAATAAATAACATGTAAAATGTGTGTATTTATTCATATTTATTTATTAAGATGTAATCTCACTCTGTCACCTAGGCTGGAGTGCAGTGGTACAATCTCGGCTCATTGCAACCTCTGCCTCCCAGGTTCCAGCGATCCTCCTACCTCAGCCTCCCAAGTAGCTGGGACTACAGGCACATGCCAACACTCCTGGCTAATTTTTGTATTTTTAGTAGAGACAGGGTTTTCACCATGTTGGCCAGGCTGGTCTTGAACTCTCGACCTCAGGTGATCTGCCCACCTCAGCCTCCCAAAGTGCTGGGATCACAGGCATGAGCCACCGCATCCTATTTATGCATATTTAAATGAAAATATATGCACAATTAGCAGTTATATAGAAATGTTTATAGGAAGCCTATTCTGATCTTTTTTTATTTTTATTTTACTTATTTATTTATTTATTGTTTTGTGATGGAGTCTCGCTCTTTTGCCCAGGCTGTGGAGTACAGTGGCGCGATCTCGGCTCACCGCAACCTCCAACTCCTAGGTTCAAGCAATTCTCCTGCCTCAGCCTCCTGAGTAGCTGGGATTACAGGCACGGGCCACCATGCCTGGCTATTCTTGTATTTTTAGTAGAGACGGGGTTTCACCATGTTGGCCAGGATGGTCTCGATCTCCTGACCTTGTGATAGATCCACCTCAGCCTTCTAAAGTGCTGGGATTACAGGCCTGAGCCACTGCGCCCAGCTTTTTTTTTTTTTTTTTCAGACAGAGTCTCACTCTGTCACCCTGGCTGGAGTGCAGTGGCATGATCTTGGCTCACTGCAACCTCTGCCTCCCAGGTTCAAGCGATTCTCCTGCTTCAGCCTCCCAAGTAGCTGGGATTACAGGCACCCGCCACCATGCCCGGCTAATTTTTGTATTTTTAGTAGACAGCAGGGTTTCACATGGTCAGGCTGGTCTCAAACTCCTGACCTCAGGTGATCCACCCACCTCAGCATCCCAAAGTGTTGAGATTACAGGCGTGAGCCATTGCACCTGGCCTGATTCTTCTTCTTAATGATTTTGCTGTTCTAATAGTCTAAGGAAAGAAGGACAAGGCAGCCATTACTTTAAATTGCAGCATATTAAAAATGCTGTTTTGGACACCATTTGCATTGTATTGTTGTAAATGTATATGAAGTTTAGTCACAATTTCAAAGACCAGAGCGCTATTGAAATAAGTAAATCAGCTTTGATGTGGAATATGTAGCTTTCTACATTCAGTTTACCCTAACTCCTAATGAGTGTCTCATTAAGAGTATTTCATTTTAGGTCTTAATTGCGTTTCTTACTACATAGTAACATATATTTATTTTATATTAACAACTAATCAATACAAAGTCATTTTTCATCCTCATACCTAAGTGGCAATTCTAATTCATTTAAGGCGTATTTATGAAAGGAGTATATCTCATTCTCTTTTTTAAAGCATTACTTATCTATTTTTTAAAATAATAAAAGTACTTTAATATGTACTTCCCCAAAGTCATGATACGAAAGCAGAAACATTTTTCTAATTTTATTTATATTGAAATATACCTGTAGTCTTTTTTTTACAGCCCTTTTTAATGCATGTCTGAAATACACCTATAATCTTTTGCTCAGTAAATTAGTATGGCTTTCTGTTGAAATGAATTTCAGATTAAAAGAGATTAGAGTGTGACTGTTTGGTATATATATGTATTTCTCATGTAAATAATGTGACAATTATTATTGTAATTCCACCAGCAAATTTATACTTAAATCGTTACCCATTTTTTAAACAAACAGTGGTGCATTTGATAAAGTTTTGGCAAGTCATATTTTATCAATGGAATTGTGAAATTAAAATACATGTACACTTATATCTGGATAAGTATTGTCAAATTGCTCTTCTAAAAGATTGTATCAACGTATCTACCTACCAGCAGTGTTAAGAGAAATGAGCACTGCACTCATCAACCTTAAGTATTATCAGTCTTTAAAATTTTTGGCTAATCAGACCAAAAAATGATATTTTATTGTTTTAATTTGTATTTCTTTGGTTATTAATAAAGTGGTATATGGTTAATTAATTTGAATACTCTATTCTCAAGGCTATATATAGAGATAGAAGTTGTCATTTCATTCCAAAGTACTTTAATCTTATTTTTCAGTGTTTACCAAGTCTTAAAAATGATAAATCCTGAATTGTCCTAGCATTATGTTGTTGTCTGCATTAAGTTGTCAATTATAATTTTCTTAGCAAGATTTTCTAGTTTGGCAGTTATCTTTAATAGCATCTGTTTATTTTACTGTTTTCTTCCAAAGAGCTCTGACAAATACGGTCTTATTTGCCTGTGGTAAAGAAGGGAGTAAGACATTATCATAGACAATTTTTTAAAAATAAAAAACGGTACTACAGAACAGTTAAAAATTTCTTGTAAAAGGTTATATAATCATCTGTGAGTGTTAATTCTATAGGCCATTCCTCTTTACTTAATTTTGGCCCCTAATATATGTTAAATTATTATCTAAAATGAGAATTAATAATCACAGTGAATGTAAGTTTTTTTAAATAGGGTTAAAATCGTGGTATGCTCCTGTAATGTCAGCTACTCAGGAGGCTAAGGCAGGAGGATCTCTTGATCCCAGGAGTTTAAAACCTGGTGGCTCACACTTGTAATCTTAGCACTCTGGGAGGCCGAGCCAGGTGGATCACGAGGTCAAGAGATTGAGACCATCCTGGCCAACATGGTGTGAAACCCTGTCTTTACTAAAAATACAAAAATTAGCTGGGCGTGGTGGTACACGCCTGTAGTCCCAGCTACTTGGGAGACTGAAGCAGGAGAATCACTTCAACCCGGGAGGCAGAGGTTGCAGTGAGCCGAGATCATACTACTGCACTCCAGCCTGGCAACAGAGTAAGACTCTGTCTAAAACAAACAAACAAACAAACAAAAAAACCAGTCTGGGCAACATAGTGAGAGCCCATCTCAAAAAATAAAATATAATAGGGTTAGGCTGTGACCAGCTTCAGATAAGGCAGTACTCGTTTCCCCAAATCTACCAGTATCGACTATTTTTGTTGTAATTACATGGTGAAGGTTCTGGATGCTGGTCTTTGTAGCCTACCCACCTGGTATAGGATTCCCTCACAGCCCAGTCAAGCCTGGGCTCTACTGACTCCTTGTGGCAAGGCTCATAGTCCTTCCACCACCCCAGAAACTTCATGAGAATTCACATGGAAGCCGAGTCATTCTGGCCCCTTGTTGTTGGAACTGTACATGCTTTAGGTCTGTCTTGAAACCTGGGCCTCCACAGAAAATTTGTTTCCTCTGCAACCCTATCAGATGCTTGCTGCTCATCTTCCATGATCCTGAATTAAGAGATGATATCAGCCTCTTTCTCACTTGCTATGGTTGCTTTTAAGTCATTACTCAACCCTTTTTATATAGATATCTTCGGCTTATTTAAGGCTTATACCCTCTGGCAATACTATCCTCTACCTTTCTTTGTCATTTTCATCTTCCCACCTACTGGACTTTCTGCTCATTCACAGAGGATTTCTGAAACCCTGAATAACTATAGATGTTCTAACTTTTTATAAATTGACAATATCGAGAAACTTCCAAGGCTGGGTGCAGTGGCTCACGCCTGTTACCCAACACTTTGGGAGGCCGAGGTAGGCAGATCACTTGAGGCCACAAGTTTGAGGCCAGCCTGGCCAACATGGCAAAACCCTGTCCCTACTAAAAATACAAAAGTTAGCTGAGTGTGGTGGTGCACACTTGTAATTCCAGCTACTGGGAAGGCTGAGGCATGAGAATTGCTAGAACCCAGGACACAGAAGTTTCAGTGAACTGAGATCGCACCACTGCACTCCAGCCTGGGCAACAGAGTGAGACAGTTTCCAAAAAAACAAAAGGAAAGAAACTTGCCCTTTTACTTTATATATTCCCATAGTCACACACCTAAACCTCTGTTTGGCCAGATTACCAGATACGTGTATGCAAAGAGAATTTGTAGTGAAAATTGTCGAGTCATATTCAAATCCTTTCTGTAATGAAAAGTTCTGTCCTAAAATCTGTTGGAAATTCCTCATTGATTAACTACTTCTGTAAAAGTATTTGGTTGAAATCCCAGAGTTTTATGAGGTGAAGGATAAAAAGATGGCTCAAGGCCTACCAAAGTCAACCTGCATCATTAGTCCCTTTCAGAAGACAAGAACCTGGAGTGTAGAAAGAATCCTGTTTCTGAATCTGCTATAGTTTCTCTCCTCACTTGCCAACAATTTTTAAATATACAGAGAATTTTTAAATGTCTGTATACATTTAGCTTGCACACAGAGCAATTCTGTGAGCTATCTCTGACATTTCCAAGATAACGACAGCCATACATAATTGTATGTTTACTGTGCTGGAGGAGTGCTTCATTCACCACTATGTCCTTAGCATATAGTAGGTGTTCAGTAGATTTAATCCTCACAAGCAGGATATGAAGTGTAAGTACTATTTATTACTCCTATTTTACAAACTAAAAACTGAGACACTACAAGGTTAATAAGTTTTGCCCAAGGTCTAAAAGCTAAAATGATACTGTACTTTATGAATATATGTGGAGAAAGCTTGCATATTGGCAATCTAGGAATCATCAGTTTATCTCCTGCTCAGAGGACCTCTCAACTTTCTTTCTTAAATATGCAGATATTATAGCTCTAATAAGCAACTTAATATAACACTCATGACATTGGGGCAATATAGTGAGACTTCCACTCTTTACCAAAAAAGATTTAAAAATTAGGCAGGCAGGGTGGCATGCACCTGTAGTCTCAGCTACTCAGAAGGCTGAGGTGGGAGGATTACTTGAGCCCAGGAGGTCAAGGCTGCAGTGAGCTATGATCACATCACTGCACTCCAGCCTGGGTGAAAGAGTAAGACTCTCTCTTTAAAAAAAAAAAAACAAACCAATATATTATAAAACACCTGAGGAAAAATATTTTCCAAACAAAAATAAATTTTACCTTAGGTTTTCAGCACTTTAAAAAACCCCTGGGGATCAAGAAAGCAGTATAGCATGTTGATTTTCAGACACAGAGCCAATTCTGTGATACCATAGAGCTTTACTGCTCACAAGAGACCGTTGCAGCTTCAGCAATCTTTATTAATTGTTCAGATTGCCACTCTTTTTTATTAAAACATGAGTGAGTTAGTGTCAGATATAATCAAAATCCAAACCTAAATTTTCTCCCTTTATTCAGCAATTTTTTTTCTCAAATTCCCTGCTCAGTGCTTTTAACTTTTAAAGTCTGATTTTTTAATACAGTAGAAGAAAATAATTCATAGAACATATTTCACTTTATTCCTTTATTTATTTTTATTTTTATGTTTATTTTTGAAACAGAGTCTCACTCTGCCGCCCAGGCTGGAGTGCAGAGGTGTGATCTCAGCTCACTGCAACCTCTGCCTCCCAGATTCGAGCAGTTCTCCTGCCTCAGCCTCCCAAGTAGCTGAGATTACAGGCATGAGCCACCACACCCAGCTAATTTTTGTATTTTTAATAGAGGTGGGGTTTCACCATGTTGGCCAGGCTGATGCCGAACTCCTGACCTCAGGTGATCCGCCCACCTTGGCCTCCCAAAGTGCTGGGGTTACAGGCGTGAGCTATCACACCTGGCCTTTTTACTTTTTTGATGCTAGAAAAATGCTCCCATATCAGCCATATACTACAATATTTTTCACAGTGCAAAAGTTTATTTTAAGGAGAACTCAGTATAAACTGTGTAGTCTTTAACATACACGTGAGTGCTTAATGATGTTTCTTCAATAAATACATATGTAAAATTGAAAACTAATGTCTTTTATTTAAATTTTTATTAAACTTGGAGATTTCCAGCAGGAAATATAAAGCGTCTAGTACAAATCATTTCATACTTGTCGAATCCAGAATGGACAGTTACTAGAGCATTATTTTTGTAAAGGTAGTTATTTAAGAAACAGGTATTTATTTTATTTTTAGTCTATTCCAAGGAGCACTGAGTAGTATTCATACAATTTCCTCCCCTTATCCTTTCCACAGTCTTACTCAGATATGACTGGCCAGAAATAAGAATGGCTGAAACATCTTATTGAGCTGAATAACTAAGCCAAGATTTGAATTTAAAGACTTGCTTAATTCAAATATTTTGTGTAATGGCGGTTCTACCTTTATTCAAAAACATCTCCAGTGTTCCACCACCCAAAAAACTTTCTACATTTGTTCATTTAGCAAAAATTTGCTGGTTGCCTCTTACATGCCAGACAGTATTCCAAGTACTAGGGGAAGAAAAGATGAGTAAGACATGATCCCTGCCCTTGAGGAACTCAGAGTATAATAGGAAAGGTGGGTGTGTTAAGAAGAGTGTAAAGTGTAATATGAAAGTACATCAGGGTGGTGATAAATGAAAGAGTCTTAGAAGACTCTAAACTTAGTGACTTGCAGATAATGTGTACCTAGAAAATGTAGAAAGTGTAACATAGACCTAAGAAGGGAGTCAAGTAAGTGTGTTTTTTTATTTTGAGATAATTATAGATTCACATACAGTTTTAAGAAATAATATAGAGGACTGGGCGCAGTGACTCTTTCCAGTAACCACAACCCAGCCCTTTGGGAGGCCAAATCAGAAGGATTGCCTGAGACCAGGAGTTTGAGAACAGCCTAAGCAATATAGTGAGACCCTATATCTATAAGAAAACATTTTTTTAAAGAAATGATAAAATTAAGATTCAGATAGCAAATAATCATGAACAAACTAATTCCCTGCTAAACTTACTTGAAGTTAAGAGAAACCACTGATATATTCAGATCTACTTAATGAAAATGAGAATGCCTAAATAAGAATAAATAATTACAAATTAAAATGCCCCCTCCCCAACAAAGTAACTAGGATGTATAAAATCACAATGGGAGGAAGGAATGAAGGGGATAATTTTGAAAATAAAAATTTATCTCTGAAAAAACTAAAATGCTAGAATTATATTATTGTGATAGATTGATATGTACCTTCAGATAAATATGTAGTTCTGCTGACAGTGTGCATTACACTATCTTTGGAAATAAAGAGGAAAATGAGACTTTGGTTAGATACATGTACTTTGTTCCACCCACTTTTCTCAACGTTTTAATGTTATTTATAGGTAATATTGGAGCCAGAGGGCAGGCTGCAATTGATTGATTGTGTTACACAATTGTCATATAGGCTTACCAAATGTTTATTTAACTGAGAGATCAGACTACTTCAAGAAAGTTAAGTAGATTTCTGTACTTGAAGGTCTCCTATCCTCTTGATGTACACAAAACTCATGATAATGTTAGTGAAAATTGCATATGTGTTCATTGTTCAGGGAGTAAATCCCAAAATCAGGAATTAGTAATTTATTGGAACTGTTACCAAGCCACCTAATAAATGAATATCTGAAATTTTTCATGGTTGCAAATGTATGTGGCCTTATGTAAATAATTATGGTCTACATTTTAAACTTGAAGGCGTATGATACAGTTTGGCTCCATGTCCCCACTCGAATCTCAAGTTGAATTGTAATTCCCAATGTTGAGGGAGGGACCTGTTGGGAGGTGATTGGGTCATGGGGGCAGATTTCCCCCGTGCTGTTCTTGCAATAGTAAGTTCTCATGAGATTTGATGGTTTAAAAGTGTATGGCACCCAGCCCCTCATTTGCTCTCTTTCTCTCCTGCCAACGTGAAGAAGGTGCTTGCTTCCCCTTCAACTTCCACCATGATTGTAAGTTTCCTGAGGCCTCCTCAGTCATGCTTCCTGTTAAGCCTGTGGAACTTGAGTCAGTTAAACCTCTTTTCTTCATAAATTACCCCAGTGTTAGGTAATTCTTTAGAGTAATGTGAAAATGGACTAATACAGTATATAACTTAGTACATTTAAAGTTTGAAGGAGAAACCAGTTCTTATTTTAAATTGTACTAAATGGTTTCCTTTCTAGCCATTTCTAAGTAACCTGAAAATTCCTCCAATCTTTTTAACTCTCCCTATAGTACATACCTCCTTGTCTAGTATTAGTCACTTTCAGTGGACTCAGCAGCTTACTAGCAAGCTTATCTTGTCTTTATAGAAAATGTAAGAGTAAGTGTGTAGAAAATAGAGATAATTCCCATTCTTCAGACCCTTACCTTTCATCAAAGGAAGAGAAAGATTGTCTCCTTCTAGCCTGCCTTTATAAACTTTATAAGCTCTCAGCATTAAAGGATAAATAAACTTCAGTTTTTCTCTGAGAATCTTACAGCACTGAGGAATGGACTGACTTACTCTTCAGTCCAATCACATTTGGGAAGACACAAGTCTCTGATATATAAAGCAGAAGGCCACTAAGAATTTGTTAAATTTCAAACTTATTATATGCCACACCTTTTTAAAACTAAATCTAGGTATAAAAGTCCATGTAGACTTGAATTTTACTATTAAATCCACTAATATGAACAAATTCTGGGACATAATTATCTGAGTTATGAATTGAGAGTGAAAATAAGATCCTTGTTAACAACCCTAAGGCTAAAAGATTCACTAAATCTTACAGAATAAGGTCAGTGCTGCTGACCTTTATAGATCCCTGGATGCGGTGGAAGTTGCCTATAGTCCCAGTACATGGGAAGATGAGGCAGGAAGATCACTTGAGCAAAGGAGTTCAAGTCCAACCTGGGCAACATAGCAAGACCCGATCTCTTAAAAAAAAAAAAAAAAAAAGTATACATTCCAGACAGCTTTCTGATTTGGTTTTGAAAGTTTCTGTCAAATTACACAGCAGTGAAGCAATATGCACAACTGGGAAAGCTGTTTAACCTCAAACTATTCAAAGACTTACTTATAGAGATCTGTTTGCTAGCATACTAATCAATTCTATGTATAATCTTGTTGTACTAATCAATTCTATGTATGATCTTGTACTAATCCTATGTATGATCTGGTCGAACCCAATAAGCAGTTATTCATCTTGAAAAAGAGCTGTTTTCCTCAGTTGTCTACTAGTTAAAATAATTAGGCATGCCATCTAAAAGGTACACACAGTTCATCTTGAAAACTTACAAATGCCTGTAGTATGATTATATTTCAGTTAAAAAAAAAAAAGTGAGCTCTGTGTAATCTACATGTATATGCTTGTGTATGTATATATATGTACATATATAAACAATGATAAATGGGATAAAAGAATACATACCACGCTCTTAACATTGATTTTCCTCATCAGACTGGGAATAGGTTAGAAAAGAGGGCTGAAAAACGCAATTAGTTTTGCCTTTATTCGTATTTTTATTGTATTGTTTCATTTGTTTTAAAAAGAGAGTAAAAAGATAATTATGCAGGATTTCAGTTTAATAGTAAGTGTGATCTTCATTTGTTGTAAGACATTCTACTAATCGTTTGCTTGATAAAAATAAAGCAATACTAAACTACTTTCAGAAGTTCAAGAAACTCAAGCAAATTATATAATAAATATTATGAGCTAATTGGCCTTTTATAGAACATAAAAATAATTATCTCTGTAATCATGGAAGACATGGCTCAATTTTTAAATTATTTCATCCAGTGTTATTCTAAACTTTTACTTTTTTTAGCCCATTATATTTTAGACAGAAACCAGTTCTAATGTAGCAGGAAAAATTTCTAAAGTAAGCTACAGGGTCTCAAAGCCTTCTTTCTCACCCTCTCATCACCCTTGCTACCCACTGCTACTGGTTTAGGGATGCTTATTTGAGACAGAGTATCACTCTGTTGCCAGACTGGAATGCAGTGGCGCTGGAGTGCAGTGGTGCGATCTCAGCTCACTGCAACTTCCGCCTCCTGGGTTCAAGCTATTCTCCTGCCTCGGCCTCCCAAGTACCTGGGACTACAGGCACGCACTACCACACCCAGCTGCTTTTTGTATTTTTAGTACAGATGGGGTTTCGCCATGTTGTCCACCCTGGTCTCAAACTCCTAACCTCAAGTGATCTGCCCGCCTCAGCCTCCTAAAGTGCTGGGATTACAGGCATGAGCCAATGTGTCCAGCCAAGAACTTTATTCTTATAAGAATCTGGCACAATGGAAGGGTCTTTTAATGGTATAGATAACAATGTCCAGTGATTTAAAACAGCTCTTCACAGGTCTCTGTAATTGTAACTCTTTCCCTGTTCTTAACAAACCAAAACTTGATAGTCTCACAACTTTTCCATAAATGAGTTGATCAGAGACCTGTATAGTGCTTGGCAAATACCACCTGAGCTGCCAATACTGGCTGGATTTCACATACGCCTTTTTTTTTTTTTTTTTTAATAAGCCAATAGAAAAAAATTGCAGGCATATATAAAAAATTGGTAGATCAAAAAAAAAAAGTTTGGAGTGGGCCCTGTGTGGTGGCTCACACCTGTAATCCCAGCACTTTGGGAGGCCAAGGCAGGCAGATCACTTAAGGTCAGGAGTTCAAGACCAGCCTGGCCAACATGTTGAAACCCTGTCTCTACTAAAAATACAAAAATTAGCCAGGCGTGGTGGCGCACACCTATAATCCCTGCTACTTGGGAGGCTGAGGTGGGAGAATCTGAAGTGGGAGAATCACAAGTCAGAGAATCACTGGAACTCAGGAGGTGGAGGTTGCAGTGAACCAAGATCGCATCCCTGCACTCCAACCTGGGTGCAGAGCAAGACTCTGTCTCAAAAAAAGAAAAGAAAAGTTTGGAGTAAAATATTCTAAAATATTTGCTCTTGTTATGTCAGGAATTATAGATGTTTTATTGTTTTCTACTTTTTATTAAAACTATTAATCTCTATTTGCTAGTTTTATATTAGTCATTCTAATAGACATATACTATCTAATTATAGTTTTAGTTTGCATTTTCTAATGGCTAATAATGTTGAATATCCTTTCATGTATGCACTTATCATCCTTCTTTCTTCTTTGGTGAAATATTAACATCCCTTCCTAATTTTTAATGAGAGTGTTAATTTTCTTCTCATTGGCTGTTGATAGTTCTGTCTGTATTTTGGATATAAGTCTTCAGTTGGGTATGTGATTTCAGAATATTTTTTTCCAGTCCATAGTTTGTCTTCGTATTTTTTTGACAGTTCTCAGGCAAAGCAGAAATTTTTAAATTTAATGAAGTCTAACTTATAAATTTGAACTCTTTACCCAACCCCAGATCACAAAGTTTTTTGTTTTTGTTTTTTGAGACAGGGTCTCATTCTGTCCCGTAGGCTGAAGTGTAGTGGTGCAATCTCGGCTCACTGCAACCTCCACCTCCCAGGTTCAAGTGATCCTACCACCTCAGCCTCCTAGTTTTTGCGACGATAGGCACGTGCCACCATGCTCGTCTGACTTTTCTATTTTTTATAGAAATGAGGTTTTGTTTTGTTGCCCAGGCTGGTCTTGAACTCCTGGACTCAAGTGATCTGCCCACCTTGGCCTCAAGTGCTAGTATTACAGGCATGAGCCACCATGGCCAGCCAGAAGATTTTCTCCTGTGTATTCTTTCAGATGTTTCTACTTTTATATTTAGATCTGTTATCTATTTTGAGTTAAACTTTGTATAATATGAGGTTTAGATCAAGGTTCATTTTTTTTTTCTTTATGTATGGTTGACCAGTTGTTCTAACACCATTTGTCGAAAAAGACTTTCCATTCTCAACTGAATTGATTTTGCATCTTTGTCAAAGGTCAATTGGCCATGTTTACATGGATTGATTCCTGGACTCTATTTTGTTGCACTGATGTATGTATATGTCCTACTTGCTAAGGCCATATGGTCTTGATTGCTATAGTTTTATAGTAAGTCTTAAAATAAGTAGCGAGATTTCTTAAACTTTTGTTTTTGTTTTGTTTTTGAGACCCCAAGTGTCACTCTGTTGCCCAGGCTAGAGTGCAGTGGCACCGTGTTGGCTCACTGCAACCTCCATCTCCTGGGTTCAAGCAATTCTCCTGCCTCAGCCTCCCAAGTAGCTGGGATTACAGGCGCCCACCACCACGCTCGGCTTATTTTTATATTTTTAGTAGAGACAGGGTTTCACCATGTTGGCCAGGCTAGTCTCGAACTCCTGACCTCAGGTGATCTGCCAACCTTGGCCTCCCAAATTGCTGGAATTACAGGTGTGAGCCACCACACCTGGCCAACTTTGGTTATTTTTTTACAAAATAACTTTTGCTGTTCTAATTCCTTTCCCCCTTCATATAATTCTAGAATCACCTTGTCTATACTTATAATAATTTCTGATAGGATTTTGATTACAGTTGTGTTCAGTCTATAGACTACTGTAGGGTTAGTTGACTCCACTGTATTGAGTCTTCCAATCCATGAACATGGTATGTCTCTTTGTTTATTTAGAACTCCTTTAGCTTCCATTATCAGATTTTTGTAGTTTTAACTATACACGTTCTCTGCATAGTTAGAGTTATATGTATTTAAGTTATAAGTATTTTGCCTTTCTTGGAATTATAGAAAAAAGGTATTGTCTTACTACAACATCAGACCTAAGGATGATTATTTGTGTATCTGACATATGCTGGATGCTATCAACATCTTGGGAGAAGAGGAAAAGGAAATTTCCCCAAGAGCATTCCCTGAGATTTAGAACTGGATAACAGGGCATTGATTGTAAGCAGAAGGAGTTTAATGTAGTTGACTAAGGTGAATTAGGATTGGTTTTGGTGGTTTTAAACAATTTGCTCTATTAAGTATTTGTTATTTATGATGGACTTTGTATAATTGGGTTTTTTTGGTTTTTGTTTTTGAGACAGAGTCTCACTCTGTTGCCCAGGCTGGAGTGCAGTGGTGTAATCTCGGCTCAATGCACCCTCCGCCTCCTGGGTTCAAGCGATTCTCCTGCCTCAGCCTCCCAAGTAGCTGGGAGTACAGGCACTTACCACCACATCCGCCTAATTTTTTGTATTTTTAATAGAGACGGGGTTTCATGTGTTAGCCTGGATGGCCTCAATCTCCTGACCTCGTGATCTGCCTACCTTGGCCTCCCAAAGTACTGGGATTACAGGCATGAGCCACCAGGCCCGGCCACCATTTTTTCTTTTTCTTTTTAAGTAGAGGTGGGGTCTCGCTGTTAGCCACACTGGTCTCAAACTCTTGGCCTGAAGTGATCCTCCCACATCAGTCTCCCAAAGTGCTGGGATTATAGAAATGAGCCACTGTTCCTGGCCTATAATTGGTTTATAAGTAAAGTTCTAAATTTTCACTTTGAAATTATTTTACCAGGCTGAGTGCCATGGCTTATGCCTGTAATTTCAGCCTTTAGGAGGCCAAGGTGAAAAGATCGCTTGGGGCCAGGAGTTTGAGACCAGCCTAGGGACCATAGTGAGACTCCATCTCTACAAAAAATGAAAAATTAGCCAAGCACTGTGGTCCATGCCTGTAGTCGTAACTACTCTGGAGGCTGAGGTCAGAGAATCCTGCTTGAGCCCAGGAGATCAGGGCTGCAGTCAGCTATGATTCCACCACTGCATTCTAGCCTGGGCAACAGAGTAAGACCCTGTCTCTAAATAAATAAATAAAAATAAAATAAAATAAAATAAAATAAAGTGAAACTAATTTGCCTTTAGTTTACCTCTTTTGAGTCTAGTTTAAAACTTCTGGTTCCTGCTAGCGTACTTAAACAGTATAGTATAGAACCTTTGCAGACTTAGTTTATAATTTTCTCAGGATGTCAGCGCTCAGATTTCATTATTCCAATACCAAAGTGACAATGAAATCACTCATGGCAGTTGTAATGGAGGAATGTCACCAACATAGTTTTTTATTTTTTTTAGGGGATTTTTTTGTTTTTTAAGAAATGGGATATCTGAGTGAGCTGAAAGTTATGAAGACAGGAACTCAGAAAGAGTTAAGGTACTAGAAAGCAGGAAGTAAGACCTCTTCCATCCATCGTGCACATGGACTATGTATCCACTACCAAACCACTTAGATGGATTCCCAGAATTATGGGGATCTACCTCTACATGTTATTCTCCCTGGTGTCCACTTACCCAGCCCACAAGTCTGGTTTGAAGGTAATGAATTATCTCACTTGGTTAACAGTCAGTTGCAGATCTAACTCCTTGTTCTACTCCTTCCCCCTTTCTCACTACTGCGCTTGACTAATCTTAAAACCTCCCCAAAAGAGGAGGAAAGGCCAGTGAGGAAGCTGGGGCCGTTATTGTTTAAGCATAGAAAAAAGGAATCCATGAGTTTGAGTTAAATTAAAGAAAGTTGTCTGAACTTTCAGAATAGTGTACTTTTCTT